>NC_080380.1:27930662-28230662 GCF_014773155.1 Arachis stenosperma | reverse complement strand
CACCTCTGGGAATCCCATTGATTGAGGAACAAGGCAAACAGCAAATGCCACAGCTCAAAGAAAATCAGGAGGAACCTAAACCACCAGAATCATATGAGACCAGCAACAACATTCCCTTAGAGGAGGAGGTCACAAAGAAAAAGACAACATCACAAGGAACAAAGAAGAAGGTACCAAGGAGGTGGAGGAACAAGAAGATACCTATCGAGGACTTCTCTCCAGGAGATAAAGTGATCTCAGCTTACTTCCCAGATATCCCCCCAGATCTCCCCACTATACCATCTCAGTTACCTAAGGTCTTCACTATCAACAGAGTTCTCTCCTTGGAACATGTAGAGATCATTGATACAACCACTGGATATAGGTTTACTGCCAGAGGAGAAGACTTGAAACATTACCAACCTCCCTGATGAATGAGAAACGTCAAGCTAGTGACGCTAAAGAAGCGCTTCATGGGAGGCAACCCATGTTTTATATGCTTTTAGAAAATAGTGAATAAATCAATATTCATGAATTTCAACCTAAACTTGACAAACACTTGGTGAAATCCTTATTATGCAGTATATAGTGAAGAACAAGTTTGGTGTTCAAGGCATACAAAGAGAGCATGAATGCAATTAAGATCATGCTATTCTTGAAGTCTTGAACAAAACCTTTTCATCACATTGCTACAAACTAAGTTTGGTGTCACCCATGTGCCACCAAGGTGCATATAAGGATACACAGTTAGTTAGTTAGTTGGTATTCATGAATAAGCAATCTAATTTTTTTCTTAGTACTCTTGCCGAAAAGTTTAGCTTTTTCAATGATATTAATTATTCTTTATTCTATCTTATAGGAAAAAGGAGAGGAGCATTGAAGGGATTTGATTGGACAATTGAATGAGGAAGGTTTGGACACCACAAAATGAGGGTACTACACACGTGCCTCAAGGGGGGATGCATTGGAAAATATTGCCATGCAACATTGAAAAGGATGAGACCATTGAAGACCGGACAAAATTCTTCATAAAGTTGATGATCCTTGTCCTTTCTCATTGCTAAACCCCATCCGTCCATCTCACACTCAAATCATCCATCCAAACCCTTCATTTACCCACCACGTCCTTATATAAGTAGCTCTCCCTCCATACCACCTTCACATTACAAACACCCAACTTAACACACCCCTCTTCGGAACCAAAACCATTCTTACCACATTAAAAACACTCTCCCTCACTTCCTTCATTGCACTCAATCCTAAACAACCAAAAGTCTCCACACTCTTACCACCTTCACACACTAACTCCCATTCATGGCGTCTTCGAGCTCTAAAAGAAGAAAGAGAAAGGAACCTATGGAGCAACACCCATATAATGAAAAGAAATTTAGAAGTTTCTACCATGCGTTGCAGTACGGGTGGATGGTTGATAAGGAAATAATTTATGAACTTGGATTTCAAGTCACAAAATCTGAGTGCCCGGAAATCACAAAGAAGGTAGAAAAGAGAAGATGGGAGGTCCTCACTGATCCTGTTGTTAAGGTGAATGCTAATCTTATAAGAGAGTTCTATGCAAATGCGGTCCGGTATGATAAGGCAGATGAGTCCTATACAAGCTTTGTGAGAGGAAAGATTGAGGATTTCAGTCCCATGAGTGTCATGAGGGCATTAAAACTACAGTCCATCCCATTTGAAGAGGAGAGTTATCATTCAAGAATGGACAACAGCCCCAATTATGACCAGATCGTGCAAGATATTTGTGTACCAGGAGCTGACTGGGAAAGATATGCTGATGAGAGATCAAGGTTCATGAACTCATAGCCGCAGGCATTAGAAAGATGGCAGAGAAAAGCGACTCAAGAGGAAAGTTAGGTTACCCCAGCACTATTTACCGACTATGCAACAAAGCTGGGGTGGTGTTTGAAGATGAGGACCCCGTGTGGATAAAAGAGGGCATTCCAATAACCATTCGACGGATGCATGCTGCCGCATCCCCCCTGCCTCAACGGAAGCAAAGGAAAAGGCCAGCCCCTCAGGTAGTAGAAGGACAAGTCTTAGAGGGGCAAGCACCAGCCACTTTGGATATGCACCAACTGCAGGAAGCCATTGATGGCCTATCTAGACAATATTTTGAAAGCCAAGGAGCACAGAAAGAGCTTCAATTACAGATGATGGGGCAGCAAGAGGAATCACTCTCAAGATGGATGACTCAACAAGGGGAGTGGCAAAAGCAGATGATGGCAGCAACTGAGTCAAGGACAACAATGGAATGAAACCTTTCACATGATAGAACAAAGGCAAAATGAACAACAAGGATCCATCCAGAAGCTAATCAACATCCAAGCACATCAAGGTGCACATATACATGAGATGCATCGAAAACAAATAGAACAAGCAGAACTATGGGACGAACAAAGGGCATTCACAGAAGGAGTTTACATGAGCGAGACTGGGCATCATATAAACACTCAAGCCAGGCTCGGATACTTAGTAGGACAGCTGCCTAATTTGCATCCGGGAATCGCAAGGTATGAAGAAGTGAAGGATGAATTAGTACGAGAAGAAAGAAAATGGGTGGAAGAGAGCCATGAATCAGTGAGAAAGGCACTTGAAGATTGGAAGCAAGCAAGACTGGCACGGATGCAAGGAAATGCAAGAGAACACAAAGAGGACAAGCAAGGAGGAGAGCATGGGCAGCCACATGAGTAAAAGGTGGTGGAGTTCCTTCTTTGGTCCATCTTTTTCTATGCTTTAAATAAGGAAGATCTTGTATGAAATAGAACATGCTTCCATGATAGTTTGAACTCTTTTTAATTCTGTCTTTAAGTTTCTCACAGCTTAGGTCTATGTTTGCTAGTCTAAAATGCCACTGCATATTTTCCTTGCTTAATTATATGCTTGTCCTTTTGAATCAAATGAAAAGAGAATGAGTGTTTTATAAAGGACCAGAGGGGAGTTCATATTATGGAGTAAGTTCCTAAGTTTGTGGTGTAATCATAAGTTAGCTAAGTTGGTTCACCAACAAGGTGGGAAGACAACTATCTGTCCTGAATCATATGCTTGAACACAACCCATGAGGCTAAATAACAAGATCCTAATAAGAAAAAGTGAAAGAACAATCAAAGTTGAAGAATAAAAGAAAAATAGCAAGAAAAGAGGCTAGGCACCAAGGGTTTGAGTCTTGAGGAATGTGTCTGTGGTGTTCTTGTACCAAGGATCTGCTTGGATTACTAAGCTCTCAGGGGTGCTTTATCACCTGGTAACTTGGATTAACTAACCCGGGATTATCAGCTGAAAGTCCACTATCAAGAGCAATCTTTGCTACAGAACATTTAGTAGCCCAAAGAGGTGCTGGACACCAAGACCTCAAGGAAAGAAAATAAACAAACTATGTGCCTGTGGTGTGTATGTATGGGGGAGAGGCTTGAGGAAGTAAGTCCTTAGGGGTGTTTCAACACCTAGTACCTTGAACCAACTGGTTCGGGAGTGTTGGCTGAAAGCTTATTCTAAAGAGTTGCCCCCTTACAGAGCACTTAGCCTAAGAACACAAATAAGCACTGAAATGACAACAAAAGGATCAATGAATAAAAGTCTCAGGGGATGCAATCAAGTGAGTATTCTAGGATATGATAAAGGTCTGAAAGCCAGTGAAGAAACAAACCTAAGTTGCTATGCATGAAACCACCATAAAACCAGGGACATGACTTCCACAAGAATGACTCATTTCTCTTTGAATTCCATTCATCATTCTCTTGTTCCAGTGCTTGCTTAGGGACAAGCAAGCTTTAAGTTTGGTGTTGTGATGCCAGGGCATTTTGGCCAATTTCACTGACCTATCTTTACTGTTTTTAGGGTAATTTCATGCATTTTCTTAAGAAATAAGATAGTTTTGGGTGGATATTCACTTACATCTTGATTCAAGCATACATTGTGCACTTTACATGATTTCATGAGAATTTTGCATGAATTATATGACAAATTGGATGATGCATGACTCATGACTTGTACTAGAACTTTGATGCACTTTGTTGCTTGATTTCAGGACAAAAGAAGCAAAGAAGAACCACGTTAGCAGCCACGTTAGTTTAACTAATGTGACCTCTAACGTGGAATGGGAGCTAGCTTGCAAAGTTAGTGAGAAAGGTAATCGCCAATAACGCCCTCGAAGCCATCATAGCCCACGTTAAGAGTCACGTTAACTAAGTTAACGTGAGCTCTAACGTGGAAGAAGACAACAAGGCCAACGTTAGTGACACTCTCCTTTGTCACTAACGTTGGACCAAGCTCATAATTGGCCACGTTAGTTGCCACGTTAACTTAGTTAACATGGACTCTAACGTTAAGAAGAAAAAGAGAAGCCAATGTTAGTAACATTCACCTTTGTCACTAATGTTGGCCAAGCCTCCATAAGCCACGTTAACTCCCACGTTAACTTAGTTAACGTGGAAGCTAACGTGGAGAGAGCAACTGATCGACAACGTTAGTGACACTTACCTTTGTCACTAACGTTGGGATGAACACCTAAGAGCCACCATGAGCAACGTTAACTCCCACGTTAACTTTGTTAACGTGGAAGCTAACGTGGATAAAGAGATGATGAGCCAACGTTAGTGACACTCACCTTTGTCACTAACGTTGGAGATGGCTAGCATTACTACGTTAGAAGCCATGTTAACCTAGTTAACGTGGACTCTAACGTGGGAAGTAGGGGCACATTGGAACTTTAGTGACAAAGGTAAGTGTCACTAACGTTCTCGAAGGATTGACATCACTACATTAGAAGCTACGTTAACCTAGTTAACGTGGACTCTAACGTAGGGAGAAGGGGTGACTCACCACGTTATTGGGAAAGGTAAGTCCCAATAACGTATGCGAAGGACCAAGAGGCAACGTTAGTGGTCACGTTACTGCCACTAACGTTGAAGTCAACGTGATCATATTTGGGTGAGAAACGTTAGTGAAAAAGGTGATTATCACTAACGTTCTCGAACCCACACTTTCACTTAACGTTGACACCACTAACGTCCTAAGCCAAAGTCCCTGCCTACTTCACATTTTCTCTCTGCAAGCAAAGCTAAGCCCAATAAAGAGGATAACTGCCTCAAACTCAAGATCCAAGAGGCCCACACCCAAGATTTGAAGAACCAACTAGAAGATCAGAAGAGTAGTATACATAGGAGTAGGTTTGAATTAGAAAAGGGGGTTGGAACTTTAGGGAGCCTTGGGCATAGAACTACTCTCTGTATTTACTTTCTCTACAACTTCTAGTTTTACTTTCATGATGTATTCTCCATCTTTGTTATCAATTTTTAGAGCTATGAACAACTAAACCCCTTTCATTGGGTTAGGGAGCTCTGCTGCAATTTGATGGATCAATATTAGTTTTCATTCTTCTTCTTCTATCTTTTCTCTTGATTTTACTAGAAAGCTTTCAATCTTCATCCAATTGGGTAGTTATCTTGGAAAAGAAACTATTCATATTTGGATCTCTTCGGAACCTTGGAAGAGGAATGAAGAGATCATGCTAGAAATGCTTTCTCATGCTGGATCAAATTGGGTTTGGATGGATATGTGACTATAATCCTACCAATACTTGATTTGGGAATGCATGTGGTATAAACAGTGACCATACTTCATCTCTTCTCATGAGCAATTGACCAAGGAATTGGCTATTGATCAAGATTTGAGAGATTGGATTACCAAGGAATTGGAATTCGATCACTTAAGATTGCCAAGGAGATCAATGAATGCATTGATTGAGGAAGAGATGAAAATGAATTTGATCCGGAGAATGCAACATCTCCTAAGCCCAATGAACTCCCCATTTCTGATCTTACCCATTCTCTTTAATTTCTGCCATTTACTTTTATGAGCATATCCCCCATTCCCATTTAAGATTCTGCCATTTACCTTCTGCCATTTACATTCAGCTCTTTATTTCTAGCATTTACTTATTCTGCTATTTACCTTTCTGCAATTTAATGTTCTGCAAATTCTCAAGTTAAATTCTGGTTCGCTCAACTAAAACATTCCTCTAATTAAAGTTGCTTGATCAAATCAATCTCTGTGGGATTCGACCTCACTCTATAGTGAGTTTTTACTTGACGACAATTCGGTACACTTGCCGAAGGGAGATTTGTTACTAGACGGATTTTCCATGCATCACTAAGTCGCTGATCAATTGCCATTCTTCATCTTCGGTCTTATACTTTTTCATAGAACTATTACTAGCACTTTTCAATGTGGTCTTATCCTGAGGCTTCATGCCTTGTGTGAATTAACTGATCAACACCATCTTGTTGATCATGTGATGGGGGCATGCATCCAGGAGATTGTTGAAGCGCTCCCAATATTCGTAGAGAGTCTCGGATTTGCCTTGAATAATGATAGAAATTTCTTTCCTCAATCTATCAGTAACTTTAGCTGGAAAGTATTTCTCTAAAAATTCTCTTCTAAGCGTATCCCAGTTAGTAACAGTTGCTTCAGGTTGGGTGTAGTACCATTCCCTTGCCTTTCCCTCAAGAAAAAATGGGAAGGCGGTTAACAGAATAGGAGTTTCATCCGCACCATGATGCCTAACAGTAGAACAGGCTGTCTGGAAATCCCTAAGGTGCTTAATAGGCTCTTGAGTAGGTAAGCCATGAAACTTGGACAGCAAGTTGATTAGTACAGTTTTCAGTTCAAAATCTGCAGCCACCGTTGGGTGATGCACTTGATACGGCTGCAGTGTAAAATCTGGGGCTCCAGCTTCCTGGAGAGTAATACTCCTAGGTTCTGCCATGTTACCTGCACGTGAATCAACTGAATCAGTAGTAAATGAGCTTGTTTCTTCCTCAACTGGCAGTTCAGATTCGCCCTCAGATGAGACTGGTGAATCGATAACAATCACTTCACCACCCTCAGAGGCTAACCGATGTCGAGCTTGCCTAATACGTGAAAGAGTTCTTTCGATTTCAGGATCAAAAGCGGCTAAGCTCGAATCAGGTAGTGAACGCGTCATTCAACGAAAGAAACATACAGCTCATGGCGATAAAACAAAATAAAATAAAATGCAAATAAATAAATTCTAACCAATAAATTAGCACACTATTGTAACTCTCCGGTGATGAGCGGATAATTTATACGCTTTTTAGCATTGTTTTTAGATAGTTTTTAGTAGGATCTAGCTACTTTTTAGTATATTTTTATTAGTTTTTAAGCAAAATTCATATTTCTAGACTTTACTATGAGTTTGCATGTTTTTCTATGATTTCAGGTATTTTCTGGCTGAAATTGAGGGACCTGAGCAAAAATCTGATTCAGAGGCTGAAAAAGGACTGTGATGCTGTTGGATTCTGACCTCCCTGCACTCGAAATGGATTTTTTGGAGCTACAGAAGCCCAAATGGCGCGCTCTTAACTGCGTTGGAAAGTAGACATCTAGGGCTTTCTAGAAATATATAATAGTCTATACTTTGCTCAAGTTTTGACAACGCAAACTGGCGTTCAAACGCCAACTTCCTGCCCTATTCTAGCGTTAAACGCCAGAAACAGGATAAAAGCTGGAGTTAAACGCCCAAACTGGCATAAAAACTGGTGTTTAACTCCAAGAAAAGTCTCTACACATGAAAGCTTTAATGCTCAGCCCAAGCACACACCAAGTGGGCCCGAAAGTGGATTTCTGCATCATTTACTTATTTCTGTAACCCTAGTAACTAGTTTAGTATAAATAGAACTTTTTACTATTGTACTCACATCTTTGGACGTTTAGTCCTTAGGCCTAGGTCTTGGTCATTCTGGTTCCCCCTCTGGGGCCGAAGCCAATGAACACCATTATCACTTATGTATTTTCAACAGTGGAGTTTCTACACACCATAGATTAAGGTGTGGAGCTCTGTTGTTCCTCGAGTATTAATGCAAAGTACTATTGTTCTTCTATTCAATTCAAGCTTATTCTTATTCCAAGATATTCATTCGTACCCAAGAACATGATGAATGTGATGATTATGTGACGCTCATCACCATTCTCAACCTATGAACGCGTGCCTGACAACCACTCCGTTCTACATGAAAACAAGCTTGGATTCATGGTCCACGACGCATGGTTGCCTCTCCTGACAACAGAGCCCTCCATTCCGTGATATCAGAGTCTTCGTGGTATAGGCTAGAATCTTTTGGCAGCATTCCAGAGATCCGAAAAGTCTAAATATTGTCTGTGGTATTCCGAGTAGGATCTAGGAGGGATGACTGTGACGAGTTACAAACTCGTGACTGTGGGGCATAGTGACAGACGCAAAAGGATCATTGGATCTTATTCCGACACGATCGAGAACCGACAACTGATTAGCCATGCGGGAAACCGTAGAGGACCATTTTCACTGAAAGGATGGGAGGTAGCCATTGACAACGGTGATCCCCAACATAGAGCTTGCCATGGAAAGGAGTATGAATGATTGAATGAAGACAATAGGAAAGCAGAGATTCAGAAGGAATAACGCATCTCCATACGCTTATCTGAAATTCCCACCAATGAATTACATAAGTATCTCTATCTTTATTTTATGTTTATTTATCATTTAATTATCAAAACTCTATAACCATTTGAATCTGCCTAACTGAGATTTACAAGATGACCATAGCTTGCTTCAAGCCGACAATCTCCGTGGGATCGACCCTTACTCACGTAAGGTTTATTACTTGGATGACCCAGTGCACTTGCTGGTTAGTTGTGCGAAGTTGTGAAAAAGAGTTGAGATTACAATTGTGCATCCCAAGTTGTTGGCGCCATTGAGATCACAATTTCGTGCACCAAGTTTTTGGCGCCGTTGTTGGGGATTGTTCGAGTTTGGACAACTGACGGTTCATCTTGTTGCTCAGATTAGGTAATTTTCTTCTTGTTTCAACTTTTATTTTGTTTTCAAAAAGTTTTCAAAAATCTTTCAAAATTTTTCTTCTTTTTTGTTTTTCTAAAACAATTTTCAAAAAATCTAAAAAAATTAATAAAATCATAAAAACCAATATTTTGTGTTTCTTGTTTGAATCTAGTGTCAATTTTTAAGTTTGGTGTCAATTGCATGTTTTAATTTTTCTAAAAAAATATTTCGAAAATTCATGCATGTGTTCTTCATGATCTTCAAGTTGTTCTTGAGGATTTTCTTTGTTTGATCTTCATATTTTCTTGTTTTGTGTCTTTTGTTGTTTTTCATATGCATTTTTAAATTCTTAGTGTCTAAATATTAAAAATTTCTAAGTTTGGTGTCTTGCATGTTTTCTTTTCTTGAAAATTTTTCAAAAATAAGTTCTTGATGTTCATCATGATCTTCAAAGTGTTCTTGGTGTTCATCTTGACATTCAATGTGTTCTTGCATGCATCATTGGTTTTGATCCAAAATTTTTATGTGTTGAGTCATTTTTGTGTTTTTCTCTTTCCTAATTAATTTAAAAAAAATAAAAAAATATCTTTTTCTTATTTCACTCATAAATTTCGAAATTTTTGGGTTGACTTAGTAAAAAATTTTTAAAATTAGTTGTTTCTTGTTAGTCAAGTCAAGATTTCAATTTTAAAATCTTTTTCAAAATCAGTTTCAAAATATCTTTTTCTAACTTCCTATCTTTTCAAAATTAATTTTAAAATCTTTTTCCTATTTTTATCTCATATTTTTCAAAATTGATACTAACAATTAATGTTTTAATTAAAAAATTTCAAGTTTGTTACTTCCTTGTTAAGAAAGATTCAAACTTTAAATTTTAAAATCATATCTTTTGATTTCTTGTGAGTCAAGTCATTAATTCTGATTTTAAAAAAATTAAATATTTTTCAAAATAAATTTCAATCATATCCTTTTAATCATATCTTTTTCAAATCATATCTTTTTCAAACATTAATTTCAAAATCTTTTCTAATTTCTTATCTTTTCAAAATTGATTTTCAAATCTTTTTTTTCAATTAACCACTTAACTCTTTGTTTGATTTTTAAAATTCTTATATTTTTCAAAACTACCTAACTAATTCTCTCTCTAATTTTCGAATATCACCTTCCTCTTTTTCAAAAAAATTCTTTTAATTAACTAATTTTTTCAAATTTTAATTTTAATTTTATTTCTTCTCTTAATTTTCGAATTCTAACAAAATTTTAAAATAAAAACAACAATATTTTCCTTTTCCTTTTAATTATTTTTGAAAACTCTCTCTCTCTTCTTCTTCTATTTATTTATCTACTAACACTCTTCTCTTCTTATAATTCAAACCTTCTCTCCCTCTCTGTGTTCGGAGTTTTCTTCTTCTCTCTTCTCCTCTTTCTATTCTTCTTCTCTTCTACTCACATAAAGGAATCTCTATAGTGTGACATAAAGGATTCCTGTTCTTTTCTGTTCTCTTCTTTTTCATATGAGCAGGAGCAAGGACAAGAACATTCTTGTTCAAGCTGACCCTGAACCTGAAAGGACTCTGAAGAAGAAGCTAAGAGAAGCTAAAGCACAACAATCCAGAGAAAACCTTACAGAGAATCTCGAAAAAGAAGTAATGGCCGAACCCAACGACAATACAAAAAAGATGCTTGGTGACTTCACTACACCAAATTCCAACTTCCATGGAAGAAGCATCTCAATCCCTGCCATTGGAGCAAACAATTTTGAGCTAAAGCCTCAATTAGTTTTTCTGATGCAACAGAATTGAAAGTTTTATGGACTTCCATCAGAAGATCCTTTTCAGTTCTTAACTGAATTCTTGCAGATCTGTGATACTATTAAGACCAATGGAGTTGATCCCGAGGTCTATAAGCTTATGCTTTTCCCTTTTGCTGTAAGAGACAGAGCTAGAACATGGTTAGACTCTCAACCTAGAGATAGCGTGAACTCTTGGGATAAGCTGGTCACGGCTTTCTTAGCCAAGTTTTTTCCTCCTCAAAAGCTGAGCAAGCTTAGAGTGGATGTTCAAACCTTCAGGCAGAAATAAGGTGAATCCCTCTATGAAGCTTAGGAAAGATACAAGCAACTGACCAAAAAGTGTCCTTTTGACATGCTTTCAAAATAGACCATCCTGGATATATTCTATGATGGTCTGTCTGAATTGTCTAAAATGTCATTGTACCATTCTGCAAGTGGATCTATTCACCTAAAGAAAACGCCTGCAGAAGCTCAGGAACTCATTGAAATGGCTGCAAATAACCAGTTCATGTACACCTGTGAAAGGAATCCTGTGAATAATGGGACGCTTCAGAGGAAGGGGGTTCTTGAAATTGATGCTCTGAATGCCATATTGGCTCAAAACAAAATGTTGACTCAACAAGTCAATATGATTTCTCAGAGTCTGAATGGGTTGCAAAATGCATCCAACAGTACTAAAGAAGCATCTTCTGAAGAAGAAGCTTATGATCCTGAGAACCCTGCAATGGCAGAGGTGAATTACATGGGTGAAGCCTATGGAAACACCTATAATCCCTCATGGACAAATCATCCAAATTTCTCATGGAAGGATCAACAAAAGCCTCAGCAAGGCTTTAATAATGGTGGAAGAAACGGGTTTAGAAATAGCAAGCCTTTTCCATCATCCTCTCAGCAACAGACAGAGAATTCTGAGCAGAGGCCCTCTAGCTTAGCAAACATAGTCTCTGATCTATCTAAGGCCACTCTAAGTTTTATGAATGAAACAAGGTCCTCCATTAGAAATTTGGAGGCACAAGTGGGCCAGCTGAGTAAAAGAGTCACTAAAACTCCTCCTAGTACTCTCCCAAGCAATATAGAAGAGAATCCAAAAAGAGAGTGCAAGGCCATAACCTTACTTGGTGTGGCCGAACCTGGAGAGAAGGAGGAGGACGTGAATCCCAGTGAGGAAGACCTCATGGGACGTCCTCTGGACAAAAAGGAGTTCCCATTTGAGGAACCTAAGGAATCTGAGGCTCATCTAGAGACCATAGAGATTCTATTGAACCTACTTCTGTCATTCATGAGCTCTGATGAGTATTCCTCCTCTGAAGAGGATGAAGATATTACTGAAGAGCAAGTTGCTAAGTACCTTAGAGCAATCATGAAGCTGAATGCCAAGTTATTTGGTAATGAGACTTGGGTGGATGAACCCCCCTTGCTCACCAATGAACTGAATAACTTGATTAGGCAGACATTACCTCAAAAGAAAGAGGATCCCGGAAGGTTCTTAATACCTTGTACCATAGGCACCATGACCTTTGAAAAGGCTCTGTGTGACATGGGGTCAGGCATAAACCTCATGCCACTCTCCGTAATAGAGAAACTAGAAATCTTTGAGGTTCAAGCTGCAATAATCTCACTAGAGCTGGCAGACAAATCAATGAAACAGGCTTATGGACTAGTAGAGGTGCTAGTGAAGGTTGAAGGCCTTTACATCCCTGCTGATTTCATAATCCTAGACACTGGGAAAGATGAGGATGAATCCATCATTCTTGGCAGACCTCTCCTAGCCACAACAAAAGCTGTGATTGATGTTAACAGAGGAGAGTTGGTCCTTCAATTGAATGAGGACTACCTTGTATTCAATACTCAAGGTTCTCCTTTTGTACACATAGAGAGGAAGCATGAAAAGCTTCTCTCAATACAGAGTCAAACAAAGCCCCCACATTCAAACTCTAAGTTTGGTGTTGGGAGGTGGTGGACGAAATTGTGATCCATATTCTTTTGTATTTGTATGAAATCATTATTGTGGCACCAGTTGAATTCACAACTCCGTTCAACTAACCAGCAAGTGTACTGGGTCGTCCAAGTAATAAACCTTACGCGAGTAAGGGTCGATCCCACAGAGATTGTTGGTATGAAGCAAGCTATGGTCACCTTGTAAATCTCAGTTAGGCAGATTAAATTGGTTTATGGTTTCGAAAATAGAAATAAGAAAATAGAAATAATAAAAAGGGATAGAATACTTATGCAGATTCATTGGTGGGAATTTTAGATAAGCGAATGGAGATACTGTATGGCTCAAGAACGCCTACTTTCCTACTGCTTCAACTCAATTCTTCTTACTCCTTTCCATGGCAAGCTGTGTATAGGGGTTCACCGTTCGACGATGGCTACTTTCAATCCTCTCAGGAAAATGGTCCTCTGCGGCTGTCACTCGCATGGCTAATCGTCTGGAGGCATCACCTGGCCGAAGGCTACATCCCATCCTCGCAGTGAAAACTACGCTCACGCGCTCTGTCACAGCACGGCTAATCACTGGTTGGTTCCCGCGCCTACTGGAATAGAATCCCTTGATTCTTTTGCGTTTGTCACTAACGCCCAACACTTGCAAGTTTGAAGTACGTCACAGTCATTCATTACCGGAATCCTACTCGGAATACCACAGACAAGGTGAGACTTTCCGGATTCCCAGGATCCTACTCAGAATACCACAGACAAGGTGAGACTTTCCGGATCCTCATAAATGCCGCCATCTATCTAGCTTATACCACGAAGATTCTGTTGGGGAATCTAAGAGATACACATTCAAGCTCGGTTGCATGTAGAACGGAAGTGGTTGTCAATCACGTGCGTTCATAAGTGAGAATGATAATGAGGGTCATATAATCATCACATTCATCATGTTCTTGGGTGCGAATGAATATCTTGAAATAAGAATAAGAGAGATTTGAATAAAAGAAAATAGAATTGCATTAATACTTGAGGTACAGCAGAGCTCCACACCCTTAATCTATGGTGTGCAGAAACTCCACCGTTGAAAATACATAAGTAGAAGGTTCAGGCATGGCCGAATGGCCAGCCCCCTAAAATGTGATCAATAGCCTCTTAAGATGAAGAATAAAACAAAACTGAGACCAAAGATGTCTAATACATTAGTAAATCATCCTATTTATAATAAACTAGCTCCTAGGGTTTACATGAGTAAGTAATTGATGCATAAATCCACTTCCGAGGCCCACTTGGTGTATGCTTGGGCTGAGCTTGATCAATCCACGAGCTGAGGCTTCTCTTGGAGTTGAACTCCGAGTTATGATGTGTTTTGGGCGTTCAACTCCGGATCATGACGTTTTTCTGGCGTTTAACTCCAGACAGCAGCATGAACTTGGCGTTCAACTCCAGACAGCAGCATGAACTTGGCGTTCAACGCCAAGTTACGTCGTCAATTTCCGAATAAAGTATAGACTATTATATATTGCTGGAAAGCCCTGGATGTCTACTTTCCAACGCCGTTGAGAGCGCGCCATTTGGAGTTCTGTAGCTCCAGAAAATCCATTTCGAGTTCAGGGAGGTCAGATTCCAACAGCATCAGCAGTCCTTTTGTCAGCCTTTTTCAGAGTTTTGCTCAAATCCCTCAATTTCAGTCAGAATTTACCTGAAATCACAGAAAAACACACAAACTCATAGTAAAGTCCAGAAATGTGAATTTAACATAAAAACTAATGAAAACATCCCTAAAAGTAGCTTAAACTTACTAAAAACTACCTAAAAACAATGCCAAAAAGCGTATAAATTATCCGCTCATCACAACACCAAACTTAAATTGTTGCTTGTCCCCAAGCAACTAAAAATCAAATAGGATAAAAGAAGAGAATATACTATAAATTCCAGAATATCAATGAATATTAATTATAATTAGATGAGCGGGACTTGTAGCTTTTTGCTTCTGAACAGTTTTGGCATCCCACTTTTTCCTTTGAAGTTTAGAATGATTGGCTTCTCTAGGAACTTAGAATTTCGGATAGTGTTATTGACTTTCCTAGTTAAGCATGTTGATTCTTGAACACAGCTACTAATGAGTCTTGGCCGTGGCCCTAAGCACTTTGTTTTCCAGTATTACCACCGGATACATAAATGCCACAGACACATAACTGGGTGAACCTTTTCAGATTGTGACTTAGCTTTGCTAAAGTCCCCAGTTAGTGGTGTCCAGAGCTCTTAAGCACACTCTTTTGCCTTGGATCACGACTTTAACCACTTAGTCTCAAGCTTTTCACTTGGACCTTCATGACACAAGCACATGGTTAGGGACAGCTTGATTTAGCTGCTTAGGCCTGGATTTTATTTCCTTGGGCCCTCCTATCCATTGATGCTCAAAGCCTTGGATCCTTTTTACCCTTGCCTTTTGGTTTTAAGGGCTATTGGCTTTTTCTACTGCTCCTTCTTTTTCTATATTCTCTTTTTTTTTTTTGAATGCTTCTCCTTTTTCACTGCTTTTTCTTGCTTCAAGAATCAATTTCATGATTTTTCAGATCATCAATAACATTTCTCTTTGTTCATCATTCTTTCAAGAGCCAACAATTTTAACATTCATAAACAACAAGATCAAAAGACATATGCACTGTTCAAGCATTCATTCAGAAAACAAAAAGTATTGTCACCACATCAATATAATTAAATTAAATTCAAGAGCTATTTTCGAAATTTATGTACTTCTTGTTCTTTTGAATTAAAACATTTTTCATTTAAGAGAGGTGAAGGATTAATGGAATTTATTCATAGCTTTAAGGCATGGTTACATACTAATGATCATGAAATAAAGACACAAAACATAGATAAACACAACATTAAAAACCGAAAAACAGAAAGAAATAAAGAACAAGGAATGAATCCACCTCTAGTGGCGTCTTCTTCTTGAAGGACCAATGATGTTCTTTAGCTCTTCTATGTCCCTTCCTTGCCTTTGTTGCTCCTCCCTCATTGCTCTTTGATCTTCTCTTATTTCTTGGAGAATGATAGAGTGCTCATGATGTTCCACCCTTAATTGTTCCACATTGTGACTCAAACCTTCTAAAGAAGTGTTGAGTTGCTCCCAATAGTTGTTTGGAGGAAGGTGCATCCCTTGAGGCATCTCAGGGATTTCTTGATGATGAACTTCCTCATGCACCTCTTGAAAACCGTGAGGGGCTTCTCTTGCTTGCTCCATCCTCTTCTTGGTGATGGGCTTGTCTTCTTCAATGGAGACATCTCCTTCTATGATAACTCCAGCTGAGTAACATAGATGGCAAATAAGGTGAGGAAAAGCTAGCCGTGCCATAGGTGAGGGCTTGTCGGCTATTTTGTAGATTTCATTGGAGATGACTTCATGAACTTCTAATTCTTCTCCAATCATGATGCCATGAATCATGATGGCCCGATCCACAGTGACTTCAGATCGGTTGCTAGTAGGAATGATGGAGCGTTGAATGAACTCCAACCATCCTCTAGCTATAGGCTTGAGGTCCAGTCTTCTTAGTTGGACTGGCTTGCCTTTGGAGTCTCTCTTCCATTGAGCTCCTTCCACACAAATGTCCATAAGGACTTGGTCCAACCTTTGATCAAAGTTGACCCTTCTAGTGTAGGGGCGTTCATCACCTTGCATCATAGGCAAGTGGAATACCAACCTTACATTTTCCGGACTGAAATCCAAGTATTTTCCCCTAACCATTGTGAGATAATTCTTTGGACTTGGGTTCATACTTTGGTCATGGTTCCTAGTGATCCATGCATTGGCATAGAACTCTTGCACCATTAAGATTCTAACTTGTTGCATGGGGTTGGTTAAGACTTCCCAACCTCTTCTTCAGACTTCATGTCGGATCTCCGGATACTCATTTTTCTTGAGCTTGAAAGGGACCTCAGGGATCACCTTCTTCTTTGCCATAACATCATAGAAGTGGTCTTGATGGCTCTTGGAGATGAATCTTTCCATCTCCCATGACTCAGAGGTGGAAGCTTTTGTCTTCCCTTTTCCTTTTCTAGAGGATACTCCGGCCTTAGGTGCCATTGATAATGGAAAAACAAAAAAAGCTTATGCTTTTACCACACCAAACTTAAAATATTGCTCGCCCTCGAGCAATAAAAGAAAGAAGAGAAGAAGAAGAAGAAGAAAATATGGTAGAGAGGGAGAGAGGTAGTTTCGGCTTTAGGTGAAGAAGGAGGGGTTGTGTTGTGTGAAAATGAAGTAGAATGGAAGGGTATTTATAGGGAAAGGGGGGGAGGTATGGTCGGCCATTTGGGTGGGAATGAGAGGGAAATTGGTTTGAATTTTTGAAGGTAGGTGGGGTTTATGGGGAAGAGTGGGTGGATGTGAGTGGTGAATGGGGTAATTGGGAAGAGGAGTTGAGGTGATTGGTGAAAGGTGTTGGGAAGTGTGACATGGGGAAGAGTAGATTTGGATTAGGAGAGTGTGATTAGGATTAAAAAGTAAGGTGGGAATATGTTGGGTGGGGATCCTGTGGGGTCCACAGATCCTGAGGTGATCCTGTGGGGTCCACAGATCCTGAGGTGTCAAGGAATTCCATCCCTGCACCAAATAGGCATGTAAAATGCCTTCGTGCATCATTCTGGCGTTTAAACGCCCATTGGTGCACATTCTGGGCGTTCAACGCCCATGTAAAGCATGTTTCTGGCATTGAACGCCAGTTTCATGCTTGTTACTGGCGTTCAGCGCCAGTTTTTCCTCTCTGGCACATTCCTGGCGTTCAGCGCCAGGATGTTGCTTGTTTCTGGCGTTCAGCGTCAGAATGGTGCTCTGTTCTGGCGTTGAACGCCAGCCAGATGCATCTTACTGGCATTGAACGCCAGCCTGTGCGTCTTCCAGGGAAAAATTTTTTTCTTCTGCTGTTTTTGATTCTGTTTTTAATTTTTATGATTTTTTCGTGACTCCTCATGATCATGTACCTTTGTTGACATCTATCACAGCTCCTGCTGTGGCTAGGAAAGGTCTTCCAAGGATGATGCAATCATCCTCTTCCTTCCTAGTGTCTAAGATTATGAAATCAGCAGGGATGTAAAGGCCTTCAACCTTTACTAGCATGTCCTCTACTATTCCATAGGCTTGTCTTAATGACTTGTCTGCCAGTTGTAATGAGAACAAGGCAGGTTGTACCTCAATGATCCCCAGCTTCTCCATTACAGAGAGTGGCATTAGATTTATCCCTGACCACAGATCACACAGAGCTTTTTCAAAGATCATGGTGCCTATGGTACAAGGTATTAAGAACTTGCCAGGATCTTGTTTCTTTTGAGATAGAATTTTCTGAATCCAAGTATCCAGTTCATTAATGAGCAAGGGAGGTTCGCTTTCCCAAGTCTCATTACCAAACAATTTGGCATTCAGCTTCATGATAGCTCCTAAATATTGAGCAACTTGCTCTCCAGTTACATCTTCATCCTCTTCAGAGGATGAATAGTCTTCAGAGCTCATGAATGGCAGAAGGAGATTCAATGGAATCTTTATGGTCTCTGTATGAGCCTCAGATTCCTTTGGATCCTTAATAGGAAACTCCTTCTTGCTTGAGGGACGTCCCAGGAGGTCTTTCTCACTAGGATTTTCGTCCTCCTCCTCCCTTGTGCATTCGGCCCTATTGACTATGTCAATGGTTTTGCACTCTCCTTTTGGATTCTCTTCTGTATTGCTTGGGAGAATACTGGGAGGAGTTTCAATGACTTTCTTACTCAGGTGGCCCACTTGTGCCTCCAAATTTCTAATGGAGGATCTTGTTTCATTCATGAAACTGAAAGTGGCCTTTGACAGATCAGAGACTACATTGGCTAAATTAGAAGTGTTTTGTTCAGAATTCTCTGTCTGTTGCTGAGAAGATGATGGATATGGCTTGCTATTGCCCATCCTATTGCGTCCACCATTGTTAAAACCTTGTTGAGGTTTTTGTTGATCCTTCCATGAGAAATTTGGATGATTTCTCCATGATGAGTTATAGGTGTTTCCATAAGGTTCACCCATGTAATTAACCTCTGCCATGGCAGGGTTCTCAGGATCATAAGCTTCTTCAGAAGCTGTCTCTCTAGTACTGTTGGATGCATGTTGCAATCCATTCAGATTTTGGGAGATCATGTTGACCTGTTGAGTCAACACTTTGTTCTGAGCCAATATGGCATTCAGAGTATCAATTTCAAGAACTCCTTTCTTCTGAGGTATCCCATTGTTCACGGAATTCCTCTCAGAAGTGTACATGAACTGGTTATTTGCAACCATGTTAATGAGCTCTTGAGCCTCTTCAGGCATTTTCTTCAGGTGAATAGATCCACCTGCAGAATGGTCCAATGACATTTTCGAAAATTCAGAAAGACCATAATAGAATATATCTAATATGGTCCATTCTGAAAACATGTCAGATGGACATCTTTTGGTCAGCTGCTTGTATCTTTCCCAAGCTTCATAGAGGGATTCACCATCTTTTTGTTTGAAGGTTTGAACATCCACTCTCAGCTTGCTCAGCTTTTGAGGAGGAAAGAATTTATCCAAGAAGGCAGTGACCAGCTTATCCCATGAGTCCAGGCTATCCTTGGGTTGTGAATCCAACCATATTCTAGCTCTGTCTCTTACAGCAAAAGGGAAAAGCATGAGTCTGTAGACTTCAGGATCAACTCCATTCGTCTTTACAATCTCACAGATCTGCAAGAACTCAGTTAAAAACTGATAAGGATCTTCAGATGGAAGTCCATAAAACTTGCAGTTTTGTTGCATTAATGCAACTAGCTGAGGTTTCAGCTCAAAGTTATTGGCTCCAATGGCAGGAATGGAGATGCTTCTTCCATCAAACTTGGACGTTGGCTTTGTGAAGTCACCAAGCATTCTCCTTGCATTATTATTATTTTCGGCTGCCATCTCCTTCTCTTGTTCGAAAATTTCTAAAAGGTTGCTTCTGGATTGTTGTAATTTAGCTTCTCTTAATTTTCTCTTCAGAGTCCTTTCAGGTTCTGGATCAATTTCAACAAGAGTGCCTTTATCCCTGTTCCTGCTCATATGAAAGAGAAGAAAACAAGAAAAGAAAGAGGAATCCTCTATGTCACAGTATAGAGATTCCTTTATGTTAGTAGAAAAAGGAAGGGGTAGAAGAATGAAGAAGGAGGTTCGGATTTTAGATGAAGAGAGGTGAAGAGAAGTGTTAGTAATTAAATAATTAAATAGAAGAAGAAAAGAGAAGAGAAATTTCGAAAATAATTTTGAAAAAGAGTTTAGTAATTTTCGAAAATTCAAAATAAAATATAATTGAAATTAAAATTGAAAACAATTAATTAAAAAGAATTTTTGAAAAAGAGAGAGATATTTTCGAAAATTAGAAAGGGAAAAGTAGTTAGGTGGTTTTGAAAAAGATAAGAAACAAACAAGAAGTTAGTTAGTTGATTGAAAAAGATTTGAAATCAAAATTGAAAAAGATAAGAAGGTAGCAAGTTAGATAAGATATTTTGAAATCAAATTTTGAAAAAGATAAAATTTTTGAAAAAGATAAAATAAAAGATAAAAAGATAAGATAAAAGTTTGAAAGAAGATATTTTGAAAAAGATTTAATTTTTAAAAAGACTTAACTAACAAGAAAATACAAGATAAGATTCTAGAATTTAAAGATTGAACCTTTCTTATCAAGAAAGTAACAAACTTCAAATTTTTGAACCAATCACATTAATTGTTAGCTAATTTTTGAAAATTAGATATAAAAGATAAGAAAAAGATTTTTGAAAAATAATTTTTAAAATTTTTGAAAAATAGAAAAAAAATGAAAAAGATATGATTTTTGAAAAAGATTTTGAAAAGATAAGATTTTTAAAATTGAAAATTTGACTTGACTTGTAAGAAACAACTAATTTTTAAAATTTTTTGACCAAGTCAACCCAAAATTTCGAAAATTTGGAGAAAATTAAGGAAAAGATATTTTTTTGAATTTTTTGAATTTTTAGTGATGAGAGAGAAAAACATAAAAATGACCCAAAACATGAAAATTTTGGATCAAAACACATGATGCATACAAGAATAATATGAATGTCAAGATGAACACCAAGAACACTTTGAAGATCATGATGAACATCAAGAACATAATTTTGAAAAATTTTTGATGCAAAGAAAACATGCAAGACACCAAACTTAGAAATCTTTAATGCATGGACTCTAACAAACGAAAAATGCATATGAAAAACAACAAACAACACAAAACAAGAAAACATCAAGATCAAACAAGAAGACTTGTCAAGAACAACTTGAAGATCATGAAGAACACCATGAATGCATGAATTTTAAAAAAAATGCAAGAAAAATTTTTAAAGCATGCAATTGACATCAAACTTAAAAATTGACTCAAGACTCAAACAAGAAACACAAAATATTTTTGGTTTTTTATGATTTTATGATTTTTTTGTATTTTTATTATTTTTTTCGAAAATTATATTAAAAAAACGAAAATAATAAAAAAATATTTTTGAAAGATTTTAGAAAACTTTTTGAAAAGAAAATTACCTAATCTGAGCAACAAGATGAACCGTCAGTTGTCCATACTCGAACAATCCCCGGCAACGGCGCCAAAAACTTGGTGGACGAAATTGTGATCCATATTCTTTTGTATTTGTATGAAATCATTATTGTGGCACCAGTTGAATTCACAACTCCGTTCAACTAACCAGCAAGTGTACTGGGTCGTCCAAGTAATAAACCTTACGCGAGTAAGGGTCGATCCCACAGAGATTGTTGGTATGAAGCAAGCTATGGTCACCTTGTAAATCTCAGTTAGGCAGATTAAATTGGTTTATGGTTTCGAAAATATAAATAAGAAAATAGAAATAATAAAAAGGGATAGAATACTTATGCAGATTCATTGGTGGGAATTTCAGATAAGCGAATGGAGATACTGTATGGCTCAAGAACGCCTACTTTCCTACTGCTTCAACTCAATTCTTCTTACTCCTTTCCATGGCAAGCTGTGTATAGGGGTTCACCGTTCGACGATGGCTACTTTCAATCCTCTCGGGAAAATGGTCCTCTGTGGCTGTCACTCGCATGGCTAATCGTCTGGAGGCATCACCTGGCCGAAGGCTACATCCCATCCTCGCAGTGAAAACTACGCTCACGCGCTCTGTCACAGCACGGCTAATCACTGGTTGGTTCCCGCGCCTACTGGAATAGAATCCCTTGATTCTTTTGCGTTTGTCACTAACGCCCAGCACTTGCAAGTTTGAAGTACGTCACAGTTATTCATTACCGGAATCCTACTCGGAATACCACAGACAAGGTGAGACTTTCCGGATCCTCATAAATGCCGCCATCTATCTAGCTTATACCACGAAGATTCTATTGGGAAATCTAAGAGATACACATTCAAGCTCGGTTGCATGTAGAACGGAAGTGGTTGTCAATCACGTGCGTTCATAAGTGAGAATGATAATGAGGGTCATATAATCATCACATTCATCATGTTCTTGGGTGCGAATGAATATCTTGGAATAAGAATAAGAGAGATTTGAATAAAAGAAAATAGAATTGTATTAATACTTGAGGTACAGCAGAGCTCCACACCCTTAATCTATGGTGTGCAGAAACTCCACCGTTGAAAATACATAAGTAGAAGGTTCAGGCATGGCCGAATGGCCAGCCCCCTAAAACATGATCAATAGCCTCTTAAGATGAAGAATAAAACAAAACTGAGACCAAAGATGTCTAATACATTAGTAAATCATCCTATTTATAATAAACTAGCTCCTAGGGTTTACATGAGTAAGTAATTGATGCATAAATCCACTTCCGGGGCCCACTTGGTGTATGCTTGGGCTGAGCTTGATCAATCCACGAGCTGAGGCTTCTCTTGGAGTTGAACTCCGAGTTATGATGTGTTTTGGGCGTTCAACTCCGGATCATGACGTTTTTCTGGCGTTTAACTCCAGACAGCAGCATGAACTTGGCGTTCAACTCCAGACAACAGCATGAACTTGGCGTTCAACGCCAAGTTACGTCGTCAATTTCCGAATAAAGTATGGACTATTATATATTGCTGGAAAGCCCTGGATGTCTACTTTCCAACGCCGTTGAGAGCGCGCCATTTGGAGTTCTGTAGCTCGAGAAAATCCATTCGAGTGCAGGGAGGTCAGATTCCAACAGCATCAGCAGTCCTTTTGTCAGCCTTTTTCAGAGTTTTGCTCAAATCCCTCAATTTCAGTCAGAATTTACCTGAAATCACAGAAAAACACACAAACTCATAGTAAAGTCCAGAAATGTGAATTTAACATAAAAACTAATGAAAACATCCCTAAAAGTAGCTTAAACTTACTAAAAACTACCTAAAAACAATGCCAAAAAGCGTATAAATTATCCGCTCATCAGGAGGCCACAGCCAAACTCTAAGTTTGGTGTTGAGAGGCCACAACCAAACTCTAAGTTTGGTGTTGGGAGGCCCCAACCATGCTCTGAATATCTGTGAGGCTCCATGAGATCCCACTGTCAAGATATTGACATTAAAGAAGCGCTTATTGGGAGGCAACCCAATTTTTATTTATCTATGTTATTTCATGTTTTCTTTAGGTTGATGATCATGTGGAGTCACAAAAGCAAAAATTAAAGCAAAATCAAAAATAGCATTAAAAATAGCACACCCTGGAGGAAGAATTTACTGGCGTTTAAACGCTAGTAAGAATAGCAGAATGGGCGTTAAACGCCCAGTCTGGCACCATTCTGGGCGTTTAACGCCAGAAATAGGCACCAGATTGGCGTTTAACGCCAGAACAGAGCACCAAGTTGGCGTTAAACGCCAGAAAGAAGCATCAAGCTGGCGTTTAACACCAGAAACAGGCTACAGCTTGGCGTTAAACACCAGGAAAGGTATAAAAGTTGGTGTTTAATGCCAGAAACAGGCAGCAGTCTAGCGTTAAACGTCAGAATTGCACTCTAAGGGTATTTTTGCATGCCTAAATGGAGCAGGGATGAGAAGTCCTTGACCCCTCAGGATCTGTGGACCCCACAGGATCCCCACCAACCTCAACTCATTCTCTCTCTCCCTTACACCTTTTCATAACACTCTTCCCCAAATACCCTTCACCAATTACCTCCATATCTCTTCCCCAAAAACCCTACCCACCTCTAAATTCAAAATCCTTTCCCTCATCCCTCATTCTATTTCACACATCACAAACACCTTATACCCCCTTGGCTAAATCCACTCTCTCCCTCCATCTCTTCTATTTTCTTCTTCTTCTCCTTCTTTCTTTCTTCTTTTGCTCGAGGACGAGCAAACCTTTTAAGTTTGGTGTGGTAAAAGTATTGCTTTTTGTTTTTCCATAACCATTTATGGCACCTAAGGCCAGAGAAACCTCTAGAAAGAGGAAAGAGAAGGCAAAAGCTTCTAACTCAGAGTCATGAGAGATGGAGAGATTCATCTCAACAGCCCATCACTAGAAAAAAGATGGAGCAAACAAGAGAGCCCACTCATGGACCTCAACAAAGAGCATGAGGAATTCCCTCATCAAGAAATCCCTGAGATGCCTTAAGGGATACATTTTTCTCCACACAACTATTGGGAGCAACTAAGGATAGGAGCACCAAAAGCACTAAGGATAGAGCAACAAAGGCAAGGAAGAGACATTGAGGAGCTCAAGCACTCCATAGGATCTTCAAGAAGAAGAACTAGCCGCCATCACTAAGGTGGACCCGTTCTTTAATCTCCTTGTTCTTATTTTTCTGTTTTTTGATTTTTATGCTTGATGTTTTGACTAGGCTTTGTGTCTTCATTACATGATCATTAATGTCTAGTGTCTATGCCTTAAAGCTATGAATAATTGATGCCAGGGCATCTAGGCCAGTTTCACTGACCTTTTCTTTACTGTTTTAGGGTAGTTTCATGCATTTTCTTAGTGAATAAGACAAGTTTTGGATGAAAATACATTCACACCTTTTTGGATGAAAATACACTCACACCTAGTTAACGTGAACACTAACGTGGAATGGTGAAAAGCTTACAACATTAATGAGAAAAGTGATCACCAATAACGCCTGCGAAGCCATCCATAGCTCACGTTACTTGCCACGTTAACTAAGTTAATGTGGTAGTTAACGTAGAAGCAAAAGGGAACTCCAACGTTAAGATAAAATGTGAACACCAATAACGTTTTCCTCCAACGTTAGTGGTAAAAGTGAAAACCACTAACGTTGGAGAACTTGGCAATGATCCACGTTAACTTAGTTAACGTGAACTCTAACGTGGAAGAGGAAAACAAAAGCCAACGTTAGTGACACTCACTTTAGTCACTAACGTTGGACCAACTAGCATTGCCTACGTTAACTTTCACGTTAGGACTATTAACGGGAAAGTTAACGTGGAGTTGAGATCAAAGAGCCAACGTTAGTGACACTCACTTTTGTCACTAACGTTGGAAGATGGCATCACTACTACGTTAAGAGCCACGTTAACTTAGTTAACGTGAGTTCTAACGTAGAGAATTTGGGCATTTAGAGCGTTAGTGACAAAGGTGAGTGTCACTAACACTCTCGAAGGTGAGACATACCCACGTTAAGAGTCACGTTAGCTACACTAACGTGAACTCTAACGTAGGAACAAAAGGCACCAAGCAACGTTAATGGGAAAAGTGATTCCCAATAACGTTTGCGAAGGGGTATAAGCCAACATTATTAGAAAAAGTGAGTCCCAATAACGTTGGCCAAACATTGAGAAGGCAACGTTAGTGGTACGTTAAGACCACTAACGTTGGAGTTAACGTGGGTACATAAGGGTGGAACGTTAGTGGAAAAAGTGAATGCCACTAACGTTCTCGAACCCACAATGGCACTCAACGTTAATCTCACTAAATACCCAAGCCTAATTCATATTTCTCTGCAAGCTGGGCCCACTAAAGATAAGAACTGCTTCAACTCAAGATCCAGAGCCCACATCCAAGACTTGAAGAACTCATTAGAAAATTAGGAGGAGTATTATATATAGGAGTAGTTTTGAACTATAGAAAAGCTTGGCACTTTTGGGAACTACTCTCTATAGATTTACTTTTCTGCACTTTTATCATGGATTCTTCTTTTCTGCCATTTTTCATTTCTAGAGCTATGAACAACTAAACCCCTTTCATTGGGTTAGGGAGCTCTGTTGTAATTTGATGGATCAATTATAGTTTTCATTCTTCTTCTTCTTTCTTTTCTCTTGATCTTACTAGAAAGCTTTTGATCTTAATTCAATTGGTTAGTTGTCTTGGAAAAGAAACTCTCCATAATTGGATCTCCTTTGAGCCTTGGAAAAGGGATGAGGAGATCATGCTAGAAATGCTTTCTCATGTTGGACCAAATTGGGGTTTGGGCGGATATAGTGACATGTAATCCTCCCAATACTTTGATTTGGAAATGCATGTGGTATAATTAGTGACCACACTTCATCTCTTCCCATGAGAAATTAAATCAAGGAATTGGGTAATTGTTCAAGCTTAGAGAGATTGGATTGCCAAGGAATTGGGATCCAATCACTTAAGATTGCCAAGGAGATCAATGAATGCATTGATTGAGGAAGAGATGAGAATGAACTTGATCCGGAGAATGCAACATCTTCTGAACCCAATAATTACCCCATTTCTGATCTTACCCATTCTCTTTACTTTCTGCCATTTATTTTCATGTTCATTACCCCAAATCCCCATTTAAGATTCTGCACTTTAATTTCTGTTATTTACTTTCCAGTCATTTAAATTTCTGCAAGTTCTCAATCTAATTTCTGTTTAGCTCAACTAGCATATTCTTCTAACTAAAGTTGCTTGACCAATCAATCCTTGTGGGATTCGACCTCACTCTATTGTGAGTTTTACTTGACGACAATTTGGTATACTTGCCGAAGGAAAATTTGTTGAGAGACAAGTTTTCATGCATCAAGTTTATAGCGCCGTTGCTGGGGATTGATTTTGAATCAACAATGATTAAGTTTGAAGATCACTAGATTGAGCATTTTTCTTTTTGTTTATAGGATTCAGTCAATTTCTTTCAGTTTGTTTTAATTTCTTCCTCACCCCCTTCACCCTCTTTATTTTTTATTCTTTCTTTCCTTGATAATTACAATTCTGCTCACTAACCCACTAACTGTTTGATAAATTGTATTACTCACACTAACTATTACCCTAACAAGAATAGTTTCTTCATTTTATCTCCTGTTGTGCAATCTATCTGTTGTATGACAGGGAGAAGAGAAGGAGTTTCAACATCCTTCGATTCAGAACCTGAAAGGACCCTTTGGAGACTAAGAAGGGAAGCAAGAGGGAAAAGAATTATTGGTGCTGAGGAAGAAGAGGAAGAGTACTTTGAACCCAACATGGAAGAGAATTTGGAGAACAATCATGAAGAAGAAGCTCACAACCATGCTAGAGAAGGTCATGCAAACCGTGCTGGGCAAGAAAGGAGAGTTCTAGGCTCCTATATCAATCCTAATCCAGGAAACTGTGGAAGTAGCATTCAGAAGCCCACCATACATGCCAACAATTTCGAACTAAAACCCCAGCTCATCACTCTTGTTCAGAACAATTGTTCATTTGGAGGAAGTGCTCAAGAAGACCCCAATCAACATCTAACCACCTTCCTGAGAATTTGTGACACTGTGAAGTCTAATAGAGTCCATCCAGATGTCTATAGGTTGCTCTTGTTCCCTTTTTCACTCAGGGACAAGGCATCCAAATGGCTTGAATCCTTCTGATGAGCGGATAATTTATACGCTTTTTGGCATTGTTTTTAGTATGTTTTTAGTATATTTTAGTTAGTTTTTATTATATTTTTATTAGTTTTTAGTTAAAATTCACTTTTCTAGACTTTACTATGAGTTTGTGTATTTTTATGTGATTTCAGGTATTTTCTTGCTGAAATTGAGGGTCCTGAGCAAAAATCTGATTCAGAGGCTGAAAAGGACTGCAGATGCTGTTGGATTCTGACCTCCCTGCACTTGAAGTGGATTTTCTGGAGCTACAGAAGCCCAATTGGCGCACTCTCAACAACGTTGGAAAGTAGACATCCTGGGCTTTCCAGCAATGTATAATAGTCCATACTTTGCCCAAGATTTGATGGCCCAAACCGGTGTTGCAAATCAGCTTCAGAATTCCCAGTGTTTAACGCTGGAACTGGCATAAAAATTGGAGTTAAACGCCCAAACTGGCATAAAAGCTGACGTTTAACTCCAGAAAAAGTCTCTACATATAAAAGCTTCAATGCTCGGCCCAAGCACACACCAAGTGGGCCCGGAAGTGGATTTTTCTGCCATTTACTCATTTCTGTATACCCTAGGTTACTAGTTCACTATTAATAGGATCTTTTGACATTGTATCTGTACCTCATGACACTTTACACGTTTCTCATTGTATCTTCTACAGCATGAGTCTCTAAACCCCATGGTTGGGGGTGAGGAGCTATGCTGTGTCTTGATGGATTAATGCAATTACTACTGTTTTTCATTCAGTCATGCTTGCTTCCGTTCTAAGATATCACTTGTTCTTAAACCTGATGAATGTGATGATCCGTGACACTCATCATCATTCTCAACCATGAACGTGTGCCTGATAACCACCTCAGTTCTACCTTAGATTGAGTAGATATCTCTTGGATTCCTTAATCAGAATCTTCGTGGTATAAGCTAGAATTGATGGCGGCATTCAAGAGAATCCGGAAGGTCTAAACCTTGTCTGTGGTATTCTGAGTAGGATTCAAGGATTGAATGACTGTGACGAGCTTCAAACTCCTGAGGGCTGGGCATTAGTGACAGACGCAAAAGAATCACTGGATTCTATTCCAACCTGATTGAGAACCGACAGATGATTAGCCGTGCTGTGACAGAGCGCGTTGAACATTTTCACTGAGAGGATGGGAGGTAGCCATTGACAACGGTGAAACCCTACATACAGCTTGCCATGGAAGGAGCCTTGCGTGTTTGAAGAAGAAGACAGTAGAAAAGCAGAGGTTCAGAAGACAGAGCATCTCCAAAACCTCAACCTGTTCCCCATCACTGCAAAACAAGTACTTATTTCATGTTCTTTTGCTTTTTACAATCAACCCTGATAATTATTGATATCCTGACTAAGAGTTACAAGATAACCATAGCTTGCTTCAAGCCGACAATCTCCGTAGGATCGACCCTTACTCACGTAAGGTATTACTTGGACGACCCGGTGCACTTGCTAGTTAGTTGTGCGGGATTGCAAAAGTGTGATTGCAATTTCGTGCACCAAGTTTTTGGCGCCGTTGCCGGGGATTGTTCGAGTTTGGACAACTGACGGCTTATCTTGTTGCTTAGATTAGGACTGTTTTATTTTTTTTGGTTTAGAGTCTTTTATTTGATTTTAGTTTCATATTTTAAGTTTGGTGTCTTCCTTGTGTTTTCCTTTAAGTTTTCGAAAATTTGTGTTTGATTTTCTAAAAATTTTAAGTTTGGTGTCTTTTGTGCTTTTATTCACTTAAAAATTTTTCAAAAATTTGTTCTTGGTGTTCATCTTGACCTTCAAAGTTTTCTTGGTGTTCATCTTGACATTCAAAGTTTTCTTGTTTGTTCTCTTTGTTTTGATCTAAAATTTTTAAGTTTAGTGTCTTTTTGTTGTTTTTCTCTTTCCTCATTAAAATTTAAAAATAAAAAAATATCCTTTCCTTATTTTACTCATAATTTTCGAAATTTTGCATTAATTTAGTCAAAGATTTTCAAAATCATATCTTTTTTTTTAGTCAAGTCAAAATTCTAATCTCAAAAATTGATCTTTTCAAATCTTTTTCAAAAATCAAATCTTTTTAATTGCAATCATATTTTCAATCATATCTTTTTAATTAACTAATTGATTTAGTTTTCAATTTGCTTTGATCTTATTTTCTTTTAGTTTTTGAAATTTTATTTTTTTTCCATTTATTTTATTTTTTTTCCTTTCGGTCTTTTTTAATAAAAAAAATAAATAAATAATATCCGCATCATCTCCCTTTCTCCATCATGGATCTAAGTGGAATTGAGCAGTCCAGAAGGACTCTGGGGTCATATGCCAACCCCATTACAGCTGTATATGGGAGTAGCATCTGTATACCTCCCATTAAAGCAAGCAGCTTTGAGCTAAATCCTCAACTCATTATCATGGTGCAGCAAAATTGCTAGTATTCTGGTCTTCCACAGGAAGAACCTACTGAGTTTCTGACACAATTCTTACAAATTGCTGACACAGTACGTGATAAAGAGGTGGATCAGGATGTCTACAGATTATTACTGTTTCCATTTGCTATAAAAGATCAAGCTAAGAGGTGGTTGAATAACCAACCCACAGCAAGCATAAAAACATGGAGACAGTTATCAGACAAATTCCTGAATCAATTCTACCCTCCAAAAAGGATGACACAGCTAAGGCTGGACATCCAAGGCTTTAAACAAGAGGATAATGAATCCCTTTATAATGCCTGGGAGAGGTACAGAGGTATGCTAAGAAAATGCCCCTCTGAAATATTTTCAGAGTGGGTACAGTTAGACATCTTCTACTATGGGCTTACAGAAAAAGCTCAGATGTCTCTAGACCACTCAGCTGGTGGATCTATACATATGAGGAAGACGATTGAAGAAGCTCAAGAGCTCATAGATATTGTTGCTAGAAATCAACATTTGTACTCTAGCAGTGAGTCCTCTATAAAAGAAGAAGCTATGGCAGTAACTACTGATCCTAACCCTCAAGAACAGATGGTTGAGCTTAATCAGCAATTACTCCTTATGACAAAACAATTAGCAGAATTTAAAGAGATGCTCCAAGACACTAAAAATGCTAACAAGAATATGGAAGCACAATTGAATCAGACAAGACAGCAACTATCTAAACAGATAACAGAAGAATGCCAAGCTGTTAAATTAAGGAGTGGGAAGACATTGAATGTATCAACTCAAAGCAGCAGAAAGCTAAGAAAGGAACAACTGATAGAGGATGACCAACCAACTACCCAAAATCCCTCTGAGGATAGTAAGAGCCCAGAGAGGAATGATTCTGGTGTTCAAACGCCAGAAAAGGGTAAGAAAGTGGCGTTAAACGCCCAATGGGAAGCCACTTCTGGCGTTCAAACGCCAGAAAAGGGTTGCAATCTGGCGTTAAACGCCCAAAAAGCACCCAATCCTGGCGTTCAAACGCTACAAAGGGGTCAGACACTTGCAAGTGCTGATAACAACCCCCTTAAGCAGGCTCTTCCAACCACTTCTGTAGGAAATAAACCTGCAGCAACTAAGGTTGAAGAATATAAAGCCAAGATGCCTTATCCTCAGAAACTCCGCCAAGCGGAACAGGATAAGAAATTTGCCTTCTTTGCAGACTATCTAAGGACTCTTGAAATAAAGATTCCGTTTACAGAGGCACTTGAGCAAATACCTTCTTATGCTAAGTTCATGAAAGAGATCTTAAGTCATAAGAAGGATTGGAGAGAAACTGAAAAAGTTTTTCTCACTGAAGAATGCAGTGCAGTCATATTAAAGAGCTTACCAGAGAAGCTTAAAGATCCTGGAAGCTTTATGATACCATGCACATTAGAGGGTACTTGTACCAAGAAAGCTCTATGTGATCTTGGGGCAAGTATCAACCTAATACCTGCATCCACTATCAGAAAGCTTGGCTTGACTGAAGAAGTCAAACCAACCAGGATATGTCTCCAACTTGCTGATGGCTCCATTAAATACCCATCAGGCATAATTGAGGACATGATTGTCAAGGTTGGGCCATTTGCCTTTCCCACTGACTTTGTAGTGCTGGAAATGGAGGAGCACAAGAGTGCAACTCTCATTCTAGGGAGACCTTTCCTAGCAACTGGACGGACCCTCATTGACGTCCAAAAAGGGGAATTAACCCTGAGAGTCAATGATGATGAGTTCAAGTTGAATGTTGTCAAAGCTATGCAGCATCCAGACACGTCAAATGACTGTATGAGCACTGATATTATTGACTCTTTGGTGGAGGAGGTCAATATGACTGAAAGTCTTGAATCAGAGCTAGATGACATCTTTAAAGATGTTCAGCCTGATCTGGAGGAACTAAAGGAAATAAAAGAAATTCTGAAAATTCCTCAGGAAGAAGATAAGCCTCCTAAACCAGAGCTCAAGCCACTACCACCATCCCTGAAATATGCATTTCTGGGAGAAGGTGACACTTTTCCAATGATCATAAGCTCTGCTCTAAATCCACAGGAAGAGGAAGCACTAATTCAAGTGCTAAGGACACACAAGACAGCTCTTGGGTGGTCCATAAGTGATCTTAAGGGCATTAGCCCAGCAAGATGCATGCACAAGATCCTATTGGAGGATGATGCTAAGCCAGTGGTTCCACCACAAAGGCGGCTAAATCCAGCCATGAAGGAGGTGGTGCAGAAAGAGGTCACTAAGTTACTAGAGGCTGGGATTATTTATCCTATTTCTGATAGCCCCTGGGTGAGCCCTGTCCACGTTGTCCCTAAGAAGGGAGGCATGACAGTGGTTCATAATGAAAAGAATGAACTAGTTCCTACAAGAACAGTTACAGGGTGGCGCATGTGTATTGACTACAGAAGGCTCAATACAGTCACCAGAAAGGATCATTTTCCTTTACCATTCATAAACCAGATGCTAGAGAGACTAGCAGGTCATGAATACTACTGCTTTTTGGACGGCTACTCAGGTTACAACCAAATTACAGTAGATCCTCAGGACCAAGAGAAAACAGCATTTACATGTCCTTCTGGAGTATTTGCCTACAAAAGGATGCCTTTTGGTCTGTGCAATGCACCTGCAACCTTTCAGAGGTGCATGCTCTCTATCTTCTCAGATATGGTAGAGAAATTTTTGGAAGTCTTCATGGATGACTTTTCAGTATTTGGAGACTCATTCAGCTCTTGCCTTAACCATCTAGCACTTGTTCTGAAAAGATGCCAAGAGACCAACCTAGTTTTAAACTGGGAAAAATGTCACTTTATGGTGACTGAAGGAATTGTCCTTGGGCATAAAATTTCAAACACAGGAATAGAGGTGGATCAAGCTAAAGTTGAAGTAATTGAAAAATTACCACCACCTACCAATGTTAAGGCAATCAGAAGCTTTCTGGGGCATGCAGGATTCTACAGAAGGTTTATAAAGGATTTTTCAAAAATTGCCAAACCTCTGAGTAATCTGCTAGCTGCTGACACTCCATTTATTTTTGATAATGAGTGTCTACACGCGTTTGAAACTCTGAAAGCTAAGCTGGTCACAGCACCAGTCATCTCTGCACCAGACTGGACATTACCATTTGAACTAATGTGTGATGTCAGTGACCATGCCATTGGTGCAGTACTGGGACAAAGGCATGGTAAGCTTCTGCACGTCATTTATTATGGCAGCCGTATTCTAAATGATGCACAGAAGAACTACACAACCACAGAAAAGGAGTTACTTGCAGTGGTTTATGCCATTGACAAATTCAGATCTTATTTAGTAGGATCAAAAGTGATTGTGTACACTGACCATGCTGCTCTTAAATATCTACTCACAAAGCAGGATTCAAAACCCAGACTCATAAGATGGGTGTTGCTTTTGCAAGAGTTTGATATAGAAATAAGAGACAGAAAAGGCACAGAGAATCAAGTAGCTGATCACCTGTCCCGGATAGAACCAGTAGCAGGAGCATCCCTCCCTCCTACTGAGATCTCTGAAACCTTTCCGGATGAGCAATTATTTGCTATTCAGGAAGGTCCGTGGCTTGCAAACAGTGCAGACTATAAGACTCAAGGTTCTCCTTCTGTAACCATGGAAAGGAAGCATGAAGAGCTTCTCTCAAAACAGAGTCAAACAGAGCCCCCACATTCAAACTCTAAGTTTGGTGTTGGGAGGCCACAACCAACTTCTAAGTTTGGTGTTGAACCCCCACATTCAAACTCTAAGTTTGGTGTTGGGAGGTTCCAACATGGCTCTGAGTATCTGTGAGGCTCCATGAGAGCCCACTGTCAAGCTACTGACATTAAAGAAGCGCTTGTTGGGAGGCAACCCAATGTTATATTTATTATTTTCCCTTGTTATTTTATGTTTTCTATAGGTTGATGATCATGGAAAGTCACAAAATCTATTGAAAAAGCAGAAACAGAATGAAAAATAGAAAGAAAAATAGCACACCCTGTGGGAAAACTTGCTAGCGTTTAAACGCTAGTAAGGGCAGCAAATGGGCGTTTAACGCCCAGTCTGGCACCATTCTGGGCGTTTAACGCCAGAAAGGGGCACCAGACTGGCGTTAAACGCCAGGAATGGGTACCAAGCTGGCGTTAAACACCAGAAATGGGCACCAGCCCGGCGTTTAACGCCAGGATTGGCAGAAGGAGCATTTTTGCTCACCACTTGGTGCAGGGATGAATTATCCTTGACACCTCAGGATCTGTGGACCCCATAGGATCCCCACCTACCCCACCACTCTATCTCTTCGTTCTTCTTTTGCTCGAGGACGAGCAAACCTTCTAAGTTTGGTGTGGTAAAAGTGTTGCTTTTTGTTTCTCCATAACTATTTATGGCACCTAAGGCCGGAGAAACCTCTATAAAGAGGAAAGAGAAGGCAAAAGCTTCCACCTCCGAGCCATGAGAGATGGAGAGATTCGTCTCAAGGGATGCACTTTCCTCCACAAAACTATTGGGAGCAGATTAACACCTCCCTAGGAGAATTGAGTTCCAACATGGGGCAACTAAGGGTGAAGCACCAAGAACATTCCATCCTCCTCCATGAAATTAAAGAAGATCATAGAATCATGAGAGAGGAGCAACAAAGGCAAGGAAGAGACATTGAGGAGCTCAAGCACTCCATAAGATCTTCAAGAGGAAGAACAAGCCGCCATCACTAAGGTGGACCCGTTTTTTAATCTCCTTGTTCTTTATTTTCTATTTTTCGAAATTTTATGCTTATGATTATCTATGTTTGTGTCTTATTACATGATCATTAGTATCTTAGTGTCTATGCCTTAAAGCTATGAATGTCCTATGAATCCATCACCTTTCTTAAATGAAAAATGTTTTATTACAAAAGAACAAGAAGTACAGGATTTCGAATTTATCTCTGAAACTAGTTGAATTAGTTTGATGTGGTGACAATACTTTTTGTTTTCTGAATGAATGCTTGAACAGTGCATATGTCTTTTGAATTTGTTGTTTAAAGAATGTTAAATTTGTTGGCTCTTGAAAGAATGATGGAAAAGGAAAAATGTTATTGAGGATCTAAAAAAAATCATCAAATTGATTCTTGAAGCAAGAAAAAGCAAAAAAAAAAGAAAAAAAAAAGAAAAAGAAGAGAAGAAGAAAAAGCAAGCAGAAAAAGCCAATAGCCCTTTAAACCAAAAGGCAAGGGTAGAAATAAAAAGTGATCCAAGGCAAAAAGAGTGTGCTTAAGAACCCTGGACACCTCTAATTGGGGACTCTAGCAAAGCTGAGTCACAATCTAAAAAGGTTCACCCAGTTATGTGTCTGTGGCATGTATGTATCCGGTGGTAATACTGGAAGACAGAGTGCTTTGGGCCACAGCCAAGACTCATAAAGTAGTCATGTTCAAGAATCATCATACTTTACTAGGAGAATCAATAACACCATCTGAGTTCTGAGTTCCTATAGATGCCAATCATTCTAAACTTCAAAGGATAAAGTGAGATGCCAAAACTGTTCAGAAGCAAAAAGCTAATAGTCCCGCTCATCTAATTGGAGCTAAGTTTCTTTGATATTTTGGAGTCTATAGTATGTTCTCTTCTTTTTATTCTATTTTGATTTTCAGTTGCTTGGGGACAAGTAACAATTTAAGTTTGGTGTTGTGATGAGCGGATAATTTATACGCTTTTTGGCATTGTTTTTAGTATGTTTTTAGTATATTTTAGTTAGTTTTTATTATATTTTTATTAGTTTTTAGTTAAAATTCACTTTTCTAGACTTTACTATGAGTTTGTGTATTTTTCTGTGATTTCAGGTATTTTCTTGCTGAAATTGAGGGTCCTGAGCAAAAATCTGATTCAGAGGCTGAAAAGGACTGCAGATGTTGTTGGATTCTGACCTCCCTGCACTCGAAGTGGATTTTCTAGAGCTACAAAAGCTCAATTGGCGCGCACTCAACGGCGTTGGAAAGTAGACATCCTGGGCTTTCCAGCAATGTATAATAGTCCATACTTTGCCCGAGATTTGATGGCCCAAATTGGCGTTGCAAATCAGCTTCAGAATTTCCAGCGTTTAACGCTGGAACTGGCATAAAAATTGGAGTTAAACGCCCAAACTGGCATAAAAGCTGGCGTTTAACTCCAAAAAAAGTCTCTACACATAAAAGCTTCAATGCTCAGCCCAAGCACACACCAAGTGGGCCCGGAAGTGGATTTTTCTGCCATTTACTCATTTCTGTATACCCTAGGTTACTAGTTCACTATTAATAGGATCTTTTGACATTGTATCTGTACCTCATGACACTTTACACGTTTCTCATTGTATCTTCTACAGCATGAGTCTCTAAACCCCATGGTTGGGGGTGAGGAGCTCTGCTGTGTCTTGATGGATTAATGCAATTACTACTGTTTTTCATTCACTCATGCTTGCTTCCGTTCTAAGATATCACTTGTTCTTAAACCTGATGAATGTGATGATCTGTGACACTCATCATCATTCTCAACCATGAACGTGTTCCTGACAACCACCTCCGTTCTACCTTAGATTGAGTAGATATCTCTTGGATTCCTTAATCAGAATCTTCGTGGTATAAGCTAGAATTGATGGCGGCATTCAAGAGAATCCGGAAGGTCTAAACCTTGTCTGTGGTATTCTGAGTAGGATTCAAGGATTGAATGACTGTGACGAGCTTCAAACTCCTGAGGGCTGGGCGTTAGTGACAAACGCAAAAGAATCACTGGATTCTATTCCAACCTGATTGAGAACCGACAGATGATTAGCCGTGCTGTGACAGAGCGCGTTGAACATTTTCACTGAGAGGATGGGAGGTAGCCATTGACAACGGTGAAACCCTACATACAGCTTGCCATGGAAGGAACCTTGCGTGTTTGAAGAAGAAGACAGTAGGAAAGCAGAGGTTCAGAAGACAGAGCATCTCCAAAACCTCAACCTGTTCCCCATCACTGCAAAACAAGTACTTATTTCATGTTCTTTTGCTTTTTACAATCAACCCTGATAATTATTGATATCCTGACTAAGAGTTACAAGATAACCATAGCTTGCTTCAAGCCGACAATCTCCGTGGGATCGACCCTTACTCACGTAAGGTATTACTTGGACGACCCAGTGCACTTGCTGGTTAGTTGTGCGGGATTGCAAAAGTGTGATTGCAATTTCGTGCACCACCTTCCCAATGGAGAGCTTAACAAATTGGGAAGATGTGGTGAACAAGTTTTTGGCAAGGTTTTACCCTCCTTAAAGGATCAACAGGCTAAGAGTTGAAGTGCAAACTTTCAGGCAACAAGATGGTGAGACTCTTTATAAAGCATGGGAGAGGTTCAAAGACCTAACAAGAAGATGCCCACCAGAGATGTTCAATGAATGGGTTCAACTTCACATCTTCTATGAAGGTCTTTCCTATGAGTCAAAGAAGGCTGTGGATCATTCATCAGGAGGCTCTCTAAACAAGAAGAAAACTATTGAAGAAGCCATAGATGTCATTGAAACAGTTGCTGAAAATGACTACTTCTATGCCTCCGAAAAAAGTAACACCAGAGGAGTAATGGAGCTGAACCACATGGATGCATTGTTAGCTCAAAATAAGATGATCACCAAGCAGCTAGCAGATCTTACCAAGAAGGTGGAGGAAAACCAAGTTGCAGTAGCCATCACTTCATCATCAGCTCAAGAAGGAGTAAACATAGGAGAAGAAGTTGACTGGGAGCAAGCCAACTATGTTGGAAACTCACCTAGACAAGTTCATGATCAATACTCCAAAACTTACAACTCTGGATGGAGAAATCACCCCAACTTTGGATGGAGAAACCAACAAGACCAAGGGCAAGATCAGAGACGCCACAACCCCAACTCCAACAATAATGCAACTCATCAACACACCTCACAGAGATCTTACCAACATCCATATAACCAATCTTCTCAACCACCTAATCTCAACCTACCATCATTAATAGATGATAGGCTCTCAAAGATTAAGGCTCTACTTGAAAACTTATGCAGAGAAGTCCAAGACAACAAAGTGTTTAAGGAAGAAGTGCAAGCCAATATCAAGAACTAAGGAGAAAACATCAAGAGATTAGAGTCCCAAGTAGGGTATCTATCTCAACAAATTCCCAAACCCACTGATGGATTCCCCAGTGATACAAAAAAGAATCCAAGAGGAGAAACAAAGAAAGTGAGATGGGAAGAATGCAAAATGATAACCACAAGTAATGAGGGTAGTATGAATGGAGTAGAACACCTCCAAAATAATCAAAAGGAAAGCCAAGAGGAAGGAAGCTATACAACTCAACCTACATCCAAGGAAGAGCTAAAGAAGAAGGAGGTATTGAACCCATATGCACCTTTTCCCCACAGGCTTAAAGATGGTGTAGCAGGGAGAATGTATTCAAGGTTCCTTGATATATTTGCATCTCTTGATGTAAATATACCATTCATTAAAGCCCTCCAGGAAATTCCTTTCTACATCAAGTATATAAAGGAGCTACTAGCCAGAAAAAGTCCATTGAAGGGTGGACAAACAATAAAGATGAATAGGGATTGCAGTGCTCTCACTCAACCAGGGCCACCCACAAAGAAGGAGGATCCAGGGAGTTTCCATATTCTTTGTGCCATAGGAGAAACAATGATTGCCAAAGGGCTTTGTGACTTGGGAGCAAGCATCAACTTAATGCCTCTCTCCCTCATGAAGAAGCTCCAAATCAATGAACTAACTCCTACTGATGTAATTATCAGATTGGCTGACAAAACTCAAAAACAAGCAATAGGAGTGGTTGAAAATGTGCTGGTGAAGGTTGGGAGCTACTATCTTCCCACAGATTTTGTTATTCTGGAAATGGATGAGAATCCTATTTACCCCATCATTCTGGAAAGACCATTCCTAGCCACAGCCAGAGCACTCATAGATGTAGAGCGAGGAGAGCTAGTACTGAGAATACATGATGAGCAGCTCACTTTCAATGTTTTCAACCTCTCACAAGAAGCAAGTCAAGAAAACAAAGAATCAAGAGAAGAGCAGAATGAAGCATCAATGCAAGAAACAAGTAGTGAAGCACAAACAACACAACTGGAAATCCCATGGGTTGGAAAGCCACATATTCAGGAAGAACCACATTCAAGGATGATCCCAAGGGAACCAGAACCACCTGAGTCATGCAAAGTCAACAACAAGGATCCCTTGGAGAAAGAATCTATAGAAAGCAAGAGAGCATCAAGAGATACAAAGAAGAAAGTTCCAAGGAGATGGAGAAATAAGAAAATTCCTACAGAAAATTTCTCGCCAGGTGATGAAGTGATTTTTACATACTTTCCATCTATACCACCTCACCTCCCCACTATTCCATCTCAGCTGCCTCTTGTGTACACTATCAACAAAATCTTGTTCTTAGAGCATATGGAACTTATCAACAAAGCCAATGGACATAGGTTCACTGCAAGAGGAGAATACTTCAAGCACTATCAACCACCTTGACAAAGACCAAACGTCAAGCTAATGACGCTAAAGAAGCTCTCCATGGGAGGCAACCCATGTTCTATACCCTCGCTCTTAAATCTCTAATAATAGTAATAAGGCAATTTCCATGGAATTTTAAATCAATTTTGACGACTAATATAAAGCCCTCTACATGCAACGTATAGTACATGATAAGTTTGGTGTTCAAAGCACACCAAGTGAGGTTTGGACACACCTTGTGAGGAGAATTTATTCCCCAAACTTGTTGCACCATGTGATCACAAACAAGTTTGGTGTACCAACGTGCATGCATGGAAAGCTTAATGGTTGATTGATCTGCATTCATGGAAACCATTTAGTCATGAAAAAACAAAAGAAAAAGAAATTTTTTTTTAGTTCACACTTTTTCCCAAAAAAAATTTCAAATAACCGATTGCACTTTTTCTTCATGTATAGGGAATCAAAAAGGACATTGATGGTACTTGATAGGACAATTGAGGAAGGGAGATTCGGCCACTACACCAAGAGAATTTCACACTTGTCTTCATGGGGAATGTCCTTGGAAGTATTGCCATGCAACATTGGGAGTGAAAAATCTTGAAGACCGAACCAAGACCCCCATAAAGGAGGTGGTCCTTGTGCTCATTCAATCTTAAAACCCCAACCGTCCACTATCAAATAACACCATCAATCCACACCCTTCAATCAATTGCCATCCTTCTATATAAACCCCTTCACACAACCTCTCCGTACACACTTCAAATTCTCACCCTTCCCACTCCCTTCTTTCGGGCATATACACATCATCCTCCACCAAAGGCTTCACATACACCCTCCTAGCCATCTTGAGAATAGCCAACACATCAACAATCTTGCATGGCATCATCAAGCTCCAAGAGACAAAAGGGGAAGGAACCCATAGAGCATCCTCCTTTTGATGAAGGGCGATTTAGAACCTTTCATCATGCACTCCAGTATGGGTGGATGACTGTGAAAGAAATCATTTATGAACTAGGCTTTCAAGTCACAAAAGCCGAGTGTCCAGAAATCACAAAGAAGGTGGAACAACGCCGATGGGAGCTCCTCACCGATCCGATCACAAGGGTGAATGCAACTCTAGTAAGAGAGTTCTATGCAAATGCAGTTAGACAAGACAAGGCGGATGACTCATACACAAGTTTTGTGAGAGGGGTCATGGTGGATTTTAGTCCTATGACTATCATGAGAGTGCTAAAATTGAGAAGCATACCCTTTGAAGAGGAGAGCTATCAATCGAGAATGGACAAAAACCCCAATTATGACCAGATTATATAGGATATATGTGTGCAAGGAACAGATTGGGAAAGAGGCCCCAAGAGGAAGCCCAAATTTATAAAAAGAGGAGACCTCCTCCCTGAGGCTAAAGGTTGGTTCTAAATTGTAAGGAGATCCATCCTCCCAGTCGGAAACAACTCAGAGGTAAACCTCAAGAGAGCAACGATGGTGCAATGTCTAATGAAGGGAGGAGAGATCAAGGCTCATGAACTCATAGCCCAAGGCATTCAGAAGCTTGCTGAGAAGAGCGATTCTGGAGGAAAGTTGGGTTACACCAGCACTATTTTTCGTCTGTGCAAACTAGCTAGGGTGATATTTGAAGATGAAAACCCCGAGTGGATAAAGGTTGGTATTCCAATCATTTATCGTCGGATGCATGCTGCTGCAGCTCCACTACCTCCACGAAGGGTACGAAAGAGGCCAGCCCATCAAGATGGAGAAGAACAACATCCACAGGAGCAAACCCCAGCCACCTTAAGCATGCACCAATTGCAAGAGGCTATTGATACCTTATCTAGGCAATGCATGGAAAATCAAGGGGCACAAAGGGAGTTTCAAATGCAATAAATAGACCGCCAAGAAGGATCACTCTCTAGATGGATGAATTAGCAAGAGGAATGGCAAAAACAATTGATGGACCAGCAAATAGAACAAGGGAGACAATGGAGTGAATCATTCCATAACCTGAATCAGAAGCAAGATCAACAACAAGAAGCCATCCAAAGGCTAACCAACATCCAAGCACATTAAGGTGTACACATCCATGAGATGCATCGGAAACAGAGAGAACAAGCAGATTTTTTCGATGAATACAGAGCATTTTCGGAAGGTGTCTACATGAGTGAGACTGGGTATCATGTGAATACCCAAGCCAGGCTTGGGTACTTAGTCAGACAACTACTTGTTTTGTATCCTGGGATAACAAAATATGAAGATGTAAAGGATGAGTTAGCACGAGTGGAGCGCGAAAGGGTAGAACAAAGTCATGAATCAGTAAGAAAGGCACTGGAGGATTGGAAGATAGCCAGAATGAATCGGATGAGAGGAAGCACAAGCAGACAAAGTAAACTTAAAGAGGGCAAGGAAGCAGAAGAACATGAGCATGCCAACAAGTGAAAGGTGGTGAAGTTCCCTCTTAGTTACTTTTTTTTCAAAGCTTTAAATAAGGAAAATGATGTATGAAATAGAACATGCTTCCATGAGTAGTTTAGGACTTTTAATTCTGCATTTAAATTTCGCTGCTTAGGTTAAATGTGCTAGCTTAATGTCTTGAATGTTCACTTTCATCTTTCTTACTTGTATGCTTGTCTCTTTAAGTTAATCAAAAAGAAAATGTTATGAAAAGAACAAGAGTGGAGTTATTTTATGAAGTGCATTCTGAATGTTTGTGGTAGGATGATTAGTAAGCTAAGTTGGTTCACCAAATAAGGAAAGAAAGCAACTATCTATCCTGAGTCCTATGTTTGAGACACACCCTTTGAGACTAACTAAACAATAAGATCCCAATAAGAAAAGAGAAAGAGCAATAAAAGTGAAAAAGAAAGAAACACAATAAGAAACAATGCTAGGCACCAAGAGTTTCAAAATTGAGGCATGTGTCTGTGGTGTTTATGTACAAGGGATATACTTGGATGAATAAGCTCTTAGGGGTGCCTTATCACTTGGTAACTTGGATTAACTAATCCGGAATTATCAGCTGATAGTCCACTATCAAGAGTAACCTTTGCTATAGAACACTTAGTAACCCAAAGAGGTGCTGGACACTAAGGTCTCAAGAAAGGAAAAATAACAAACCATGTGCCTGTGGTGTGTATGTATGAGGGAAAGAGACTTGAGGAAGTAAGTCCTTAGGGGTGTCTTAACACCTAGCACCTTAAACCAACTGGTTTGGGAGTGTTGGCTGAAAGCTTGTCATAAAGAGTCGCCCTCTTACAAAGCACTTAGCAAAAAGAAAAATAAACTTTGAAAAAAGAAGAAGGAAGGATCAATAAGAAAGAAGTCTCAAAGGATGCAATCAAGAAAGTGACCAAGGAGTTGATAAAGGCTTGAAACCTAAAGGGGAGGAACCTAAGTTGCTATGCATGAAACCCTATAAACCAGGAATTCTACTTCTATTTTATTTTCTTGCTCTTTCATTTCATTCTTCTTATGCTTCAGTACTTGCTTAGGGACAAGCAAGCTTTAAGTTTGGTGTTGTGATGCCAGGGCATCTAGGCCAGTTTCACTGACCTTTTCTTTACTATTCTAGGGTAGTTTCATGCATTTTCTTAGTGAATAAGACAAGTTTTGGATGAAAATACACTCACACCTTGATTCAAGCAACTAGTGTGAACTTTTCATGATTTCATGAGAATTTTGCTAGAATTTCATGATAAATTGATGATGCATAATCTCATGACTTTGGCTAGAGCTTTGATGCACTTTAATTGCTTGATTTTAGGTCAACGGAAGCAAGGAAGAACCACGTTAGTAAAAAGTGATCACCAACAACACTAACGGGGAATGGTAAAAAGCTTACAACGTTAATGAGAAAAGTGATCACCAATAACGCCTGTGAAGCCATCCATAGCTCACGTTACTTGCCACGTTAACTAAGTTAACGTGGTAGTTAACGTAGAAGCAAAAGGGAACTCCAACGTTAAGAGAAAACGTGAACACCAATAACGTTTTTCTCCAACGTTAGTGGTAAAAGTGAACACCATTAACGTTGGAGAACTTGGCAATGATCCACGTTAAGAGTCACGTTAACTTAGTTAACGTGAACTCTAACGTGGAAGAGGAAAAAAAAGCCAACGTTATTGACACTCACTTTTGTCACTAATGTTGGACCAACTAGCATTGCCTACGTTAACTTTCACGTTAAGACTATTAACGTGAAAGTTAACGTGGAGTTGAGATCAAAGAGCCAACGTTAGTGACACTCACTTTTGTCACTAACATTGGAAGATGGCATCACTACTACGTTAAGAGCCACGTTAACTTAGTTAACGTGAGTACTAACGTAGAGAATTTGGGCATTTGGAGCGTTAATGACAAAGGTGAGTGTCACTAACGCTCTCGAAGGTGAGACACACCCACGTTAAGAGTCACGTTAGCTACACTAACGTGAACTCCAACGTAGGAACAAAAGGCACCAAGCAACGTTAATGGGAAAAGTGATTTCCAATAACGTTCGCGAAGGGGTATAAGCCAACGTTAATGGGAAAAGTGAGTCCCAATAACGTTGGCCAAACATTGAGAAGGCAATGTTAGTGGTAACGTTAAGACCACTAATGTTGGAGTTAACGTGGGTACATAAGGGTGGAATGTTAGTGGAAAAAGTGAATGCCACTAACGTTCTCGAACCCACAATGGCACTCAATGTTAATCTCACTAAATACCCAAGCCTAATTCATATTTTTCTGCAAGCTGGGCCCACTAAAGATAAGAACTGCTTCAACTCAAGATCCAGAGCCCACATCCAAGACTTGAAGAACTCACCAGAAGATTAGGAGGAGTATTATATATAGGAGTAGTTTTGAACTATAGAAAAGCTTGGCACTTTTGGGAACTACTCTCTATAGATTTACTTTTCTGCACTTTTATCATGGATTCTTCTTTTCTGCCATTTTTCATTTCTAGAGCTATGAACAACTAAACCCCTTTCATTGGGTTAGGGAGCTCTGTTGTAATTTGATGGATCAATTATAGTTTTCATTCTTCTTCTTCTTTCTTTTCTCTTGATCTTACTAGAAAGCTTTCGATCTTAATTCAATTGGTTAGTTGTCTTGGAAAAGAAACTCTCCATAATTGGATCTCCTTTGAGCCTTGGAAAAAGGATGAGGAGATCATGTTAGAAATGCTTTCTCATGTTGGACCAAATTAGGGTTTGGGCGGATATAGTGACATGTAATCCTCCCAACACTTTGATTTGGAAATGCATATGGTATAATCAGTTACCACACTTCATCTCTTCCCATGAGCAATTAAATCAAGGAATTGGGCAATTGTTCAAGCTTAGAGAGATTGGATTGCCAAGGAATTGGGATCTAATCACTTAAGATTGCCAAGGAGATCAATGAATGCATTGATTGAGGAAGAGATGAGAATGAACTTGATCCGGAGAATGCAACATCTCTTGAACCCAATAATTACCCCATTTCTGATCTTACCCATTCTCTTTACTTTCTGCCATTTATTTTCATGTTCATTACCCCAAATCCCCATTTAAGATTCTGCACTTTAATTTCTGTTATTTACTTTCCAGTCATTTAAATTTCTGCAAGTTCTCAATCTAATTTCTGTTTAGCTCAACTAGTATATTCTTCTAACTAAAGTTGCTTGACTAATCAATCCTTGTGGGATTCGACCTCACTCTATTGTAAGTTTTACTTGACGACAATTCGGTATACTTGCCGAAAGAAAATTTGTTGAGAGACAAGTTTTCATGCATCAATAATTCCATGAATCCTTCACCTCTCTTAAATGAAAAATGTGCCTAATTACAAAAGAATAAGAAATACTTGGATTTCAAATTTTATCTTGAAATTAGTTTAATTATTTTGATGTGGTGGCAATACTTTTTTTTTTGAATGAATGCTTGAATAGTGTATATTTTTTATAGTGAAGTTTATGAATGTTAAAATCGTTAGCTCTTTAAAGAATGATGAACAAAGAAAAATGTTATTGATAATCTGAAAAATCATGAAATTGATTCTTGAAGCAAGAAAAAGCAGTGAAGAAGAAAGAAAAAAAAGAGAAAAAAAAGAGAAAAAGAAAGAAAAAAAAGGCAAGCAGAAAAAGCCAAAAGCCCTTTAAACTAAAAGGCAAGGGAAAAAAGGATCCAAGGCTTTGAGCATTAATGGAAAAGAGGGCCCAAGGAAATAAAATCCAGGCCTAAACGGCTAAATCAAGCTGTCTGGTGCACGAAATTGCAATCACACCTTTGCAATCCGCACAACTAACCAGCAAGTGCACTGGGTTGTCCAAGTAATACCTTACGTGAGTAAGGGTCGATCCCACGGAGATTGTTGGTATGAAGCAAGCTATGGTTATCTTATTAATCTTAGTCAGGATGCCAATAAGGTTCTTTGAATTTAATTGTAAAAAGTGAAAGTGTTTGGAATAAGTAATTGTTACTCAATAATGGAGAATATGTTGGAGTTTTGGAGATGTTTTGTCCTCTGAATTTCAGCTTTTCCCTTGTCCTTCTCTTCACACACGCAAGGCTCCTTCCATGACAAGCTGTATGTAGGGCGTCACCGTTGTCAATGGCTACTTCCCATCCTCTCAGTAAAAATGGTCCAAATGCTTTGTCACAGCACGGCTAATCATCTGTTGGTTCTCGATCATGTCGGAATAGGATCCATTGATCCTTTTGCGTCTGTCACTACGCCCAACAATCATGAGTTTTAAGCTCGTCATAGCCATTCAATCATTGAATCCTACTCGGAATACCACAGACAAGGTTTAGACTTTCCGGATTCTCATGAATGCCGCCATAAATTCTAGCTTATAGCACGAAGATTCTGATTAAGAAATCTAAGAGATACTCATTCAATCTGATGTAGAACGGAGGTGGTTGTCAGGTACACGTTCATGGATTGAGGAAGGTGATGAGTGTCACGGATCATCACCTTCTTCATAGTGAAGCGCGAATGAACATCTTAGATAGGAACAAGCATGTTTGAATGGAAAACAGAAATAATTGCATTAATTCATCGAGACGCTGCAGAGCTCCTCACCCCCAACAATGGAGTTTAGAGACTCATGCCATCAAAAGGTATATAATTTAGATCTAAAAATGTCATGAGATACAAAATAAATCTCTAAAAGTTGTTTAAATACTAAACTAGTAACCTAGGTTTACAAAAAATGAGTAAACTAGGATGGATAGTGTAGAAATCCACTTCTGGGGCCCACTTGGTGTGTGCTGGGGCTGAGACTTAAGCTTCTCATGTGTCTGGGCTGTTTCTGGAGTTGAACGCCAGGTTGTAACCTGTTTCTGGCGTTGAACTCCAACTTGCAACCTGTTTCTGGTGCTGAACGCCAAACTGCAACATGGAACTGGTGTTCAATGCCAGTTTACGTCGTCTATCTTTGCGCAAAGTATGGACTATTATATATTTCTGAAAAGCCCTAGATGTTTACTTTCCAACCCAATTGAGAGCGCACCAATTGGATTTCTGTAGCTCCAAAAAATCCATTCCGAGTGCAGGGAGGTCAGAATCCAACAGCATTCGCAGTCCTTTTTCAGCCTGAATCAGATGAGTGGGACTAGTAGCTTTTTGCCTCTGAATAGTTTTGGCATCTCACTTTATCCTTTGAAATTCAGAATGATTGGCATCCATAGGAACTCAGAATTCAGATAGTATTATTGATTCTCCTAGTTTAGTATGTTGATTCTTGAACACAGTTACTTTATGAGTCTTGGCCGTGGCCCTAAGCACTTTGTTTTCCAGTATTACCATCGGATACATAAATGCCACAGACACATAACTAGGTGAACCCTTTCAGATTGTGACTTAACTTTGCTAAAGTCCCCAATTAGAGGTGTCCAGAGTTCTTAAGCACACTCTTTTGCCTTGGATCACGACTTTAACCACTCAGTCTCAAGTTTTCCACTTGGACCTGCATGCCACAAGCACATGGTTAGGGACAGCTTGATTTAGCCGCTTAGGCCTGGATTTATTCCCTTGGGCCCTCCTATCCATTGATGCTCAAAGCTTTGAATCCTTTTCACCCTTGCCTTTTAGTTTTAAGGGGTATTGGCTTTTTTTTCTTTATCCAATGATTCCTTTTTTTTTTCACTGATTTTTCTTGCTTCAAGAATCAATTTCATGATTTTTCAGATCATCAATAATATTTCTCTCGTTCATCATTCTTTCAAGGGCCAACAATTTTAACATTCATGAAATTCAATATAAAAAAATATGCATTGTTCAAGCATTCATTTAGAAGACAAAAAGTATTGCCACCACATCTAAGTAATTAGAATTTTTCTTATTAAGAACTCGAAAAAAAATATTGCCTCTTTATTCTAAAAATCTACTATTTTATTCATGTTTAATGATGATGAGAAAAATAAAGTATAGCTTAATTGGAAATAAAATCAAAATAGATATACTAATTACTACTACTCCTATATAACTTCTAAGGTAAATTCCTATAAGAACAACTATCACAGAATTAAAGCTAAGATTATGACTCAACAATTTTTATTTTGAGAACTGGATGTTCCTCTAGTCTGTGGGGTGCTTGGTCCTTCAAGAGATAGTTTTTGACGCTTCAGTTCCTTTAAGTCACGCCTTTGCTCTTCTTGTTCCCCAAGCAATTTGCAAAGCATGCTATTTTGATTATTCTGTTCTTCCTTTATTTGGTCCATAGCTTCTTGCAACTTGGTAACAGATGCTTCAAGATGCTCCCAGTATTCAATTTGAGGGATTTCCAGGAGGAATTCCTATGCTCTCCTCTTGATGGCGTCATCCTGCACTTGTTGTTTTTCCATTGATATTTTGATGATTGGTCGCTCAACTGAGATATACTCAGTTATTCCCATCTTAACTCTAGCATCTTTGCAGAGCATAGAAATTAAGCTTGGATAAGCCAATTTGGCATCTTTGGAGTTCTTGTTTGCGATTATGTAAAGTTCATATGAAATCAGTTGATGAACTTCCACTTCTCTTCCCAACATAATGCAATGGATCATCACTGCTCTTTTAACTATGACTTTAGAACGGTTGCTAGTGAGCAATATGGAACGCCCAATGAAGTCCAGCCAACCTCTGGCGACTGGTTTGAGATCTTCTTTCTTGAGTTGATTTGGGATGCCCTTGGTGCTGGTGGTCCACCTGGCTCCAGGGATGCATATATCCTCTAGAATCTTGTCCAGGCCCTTATTTGTTCTCATCATTCTCCTATTAAAGGAGTCTGGGTCATCTTTCAGCTGAAGTAGCTTAAAGATCTCCCTGATTTTGTCAGGGTGAATGTGAACAATCTTTCCTCTGACCAAGGTCCGATAGTCATAGAGGGCAGTTCCAGATATTCTCTGCATGTTTGTTTGCCACAGATTAGCGTAGAATTTCTGAACCATATTTCTTCCCACCTTTGTTTCAGGATTAGCTAGGACTTCCCAGTTTCAGTTTCAAATTTGCTCTTGAATCTCCGGATATTCGTCTTCTCTCAGATCGAATCTAACTTCCGAGATCACGGACCTTAGACCCATTATTTTGTAGTAATGGTCTGAATGTTCTTTGGTTAAGAACTTCCCTTGATTCCAAAGTGGTTTTGGAATACTCTCTTTCTTGCCTCTTGGAGTGGATTGTTTTCCTTTAGGAGCCATGATCTTAGTGAATATGGTTTGGTGATCACGGATAAACACACCAAACTTAGAGGTTTGCTTGTCTTCAAGCAAAAGAAAGGAAAGAAGAGGGATAGAAGGAGATCTAGTATCGAATGGTGGATGAGAGGAGGGAGGCCGAATGTGGATTTAAAGGGGGGGTGGGTTTTCAAAAATTTTGAAGAAAGATAAGATAGAAGATATGATTTATAAAAGATAAATATGATAAGAAAAAGATATAATTTAAAATTAAAAAGTTGTGAATGATATTTGAAAAAGATAAATCTGAATTTTTATTTTGAAAAAGATTTTAAAAGATAATTGAGTTTTTTTTTTTTAAAAAAATTTGAAAAGGAGTTGGATGGGATTTGAAAAGAATTTGTGTTTATGAATTAAGATATATTTGATATTTTTGAAAAAGGGATTTTAGAAATTAGGATTAAAATTTTTGGAATTGAAGGATGAGAGTTTGTAACATGTTTATGCAAGAAATCATGAATTGGAATATAAAAATTTTAAAAAATGTGAATTAAAAACGAAATTACCTCCTCCCCACAATCCTGGCGTTAAACGCCCAAACACTGCATGTTTTGGGCGTTTAACGCCCATTTGCAGCTTCTCCTGGGCGTTCAACGCCCAGCTATTGCTTCTAGCTGGCGTTGAGCGCCAGGAACTCCTTTGTCACTGGGTGTTTTTCTGAACGCCCAGGACGCTATAAATCTGGCGTTAAACGCCCAGAAGGTGCTTCTTTCTGGCGTTCAACGCCTAGAAGATGCTTCTTTCTGGCGTTTAACGCCCAGATGGCTATCCTTACTGGCGTTGAACGCCCAGTAAGTGCTTCTTTTGGGCGTTCAGTGCCCAAAACAGCTCTTACTGGCTTTTCTTTTTCGCACCAGTGAGCTTCTTTTTGCTGTTTTATCCTCTGAATCCTTCTGTAACTCTGTGAACTCAAGCAATTGCTATTTTACCTTGAAGATAATTGACATAAACCTGTAAAAATCAATTAATTGACAAATAAGCTTTGTAAATGGCTGGGTTGCCTCCCAGCAAGGCTTCTTTATTGTCTTTAGCTGGACTATTACTGAGTTTTAATTAAGTCTCAGTTTTGAGCATTCCTGCTCAAAATTGCTTTCAAGATAATATTTGACTCTCTGTCCATTAACAATGAACTTTTTGTTAGAATCATTATCCTGAAGCTATACGTATCCATATGGTGACACACTTGTAATCATATATGGATCTCTCCACCGGGATTTCAATTTCCCGGGGAATAATCTGAGCCTAGAATTAAATAGCAGAACTTCCTGCCCTAGCTCAAAGACTCTGGATGACAGTTTCTTATCATGCCATCTTTTTGCTTTCTCCTTGTAAATTTTTGCATTTTCGAAAGCATTGAGTCTGAATTCCTCTAGCTCATTTAACTGGAGCAATCGTTTTTGTCCAGCTAACTTGGCATCAAGGTTTAGGAACCTGGTTGCCCAGTAGGCCTTATGTTCCAGTTCCACTGGCAAGTGACAGGCCTTTTCATACACAAGCTGGTATGGAGAGGTCCCTATAGGAGTCTTGAATGCTGTTCTGTATGCCCACAGAGCATCATCCAAGCTTCTTGCCCAATCCCTTCTACGGTTAATCACAGTCCGTTCCAAAATTCTTTTAAGTTCTCTGTTAGAGACTTCAGCTTGCCCATTTGTCTGTGGATGATATGGAGTGGCTACCCTGTGGCTAACTCCATATCGAACCAAAGCAGAGTAAAGCTGTTTATTGCAGAAATGAGTGCCCCCATCACTGATTAATACTCTAGGGGTACCAAATCTGCTGAAGATGTGTTTCTAGAGGAATTTTAGCACTGTCTTAGTATCATTAGTGGGTGTTGCAATAGCTTCCACCCATTTGGATACATAATCCACTGCCACCAGAATATAAGTGTTTGAGTATGATGGTAGGAAAGATCCGATGAAGTCAATACCCCATACATCAAACAACTCAATCTCCAAGATCCCTTGTTGAGGCATGGCATAACTGTGAGGCAGATTGCCAGATCTTTGGCAACTGTCACAATTAAGTACAAACACTCGGGAGTCTTTATAGAGAGTAGGCCAGTAGAAGCCACATTGGAGGACTCTTGTAGCTGTTCGCTCACTTCGAAAATGTCCTCCATACTGTGATCCATGGCAGTGCCAGAGGATCTTCTGTGCTTCTTCTTTAGGCACACATCTACGGATTACTCCGTCTGCACATCTCTTGAAGAGATATGGTTCATCCCAAAGATAGTACTTTGCATCCGTGATTAATTTCTTTGTTTGCTTCCTACTGTACTCTTTGAGTATGAATCTCACTGCCTTGTAGTTTGCAATGTCTGTAAACCATGGCACTTCTTGGATGGCAAAGAGTTGCTCATCCGGAAAGATTTCAGAGATTTCAGTAAGAGGGAGGGATGCCCCTTCTACTGGTTCTATTCGGGACAGGTGATTTGCTACTTGGTTCTCTGTCCCTTTTCTGTCTCTTATTTCTATATCAAACTCTTGCAGAAGCAATACCCATCTGATGAGTCTGGGTTTTGAATCCTGCTTTGTGAGTAGATATTTAAGAGCAGCATGGTCAGTGTACACAATCACTTTTGATCCTGCTAAATAGGATCTAAACTTGTCAATGGCGTAAACCACTGCAATTAGCTCTTTTTCTGTGGTTGTGTAGTTCTTCTGTGCGTCATTTAAGACACGGTTGGCATAGTAAATGACGTGCAGAAGCTTGTCATGCCTTTGTCCCAACACTGCACCAATGGCATGGTCACTGGCATCACACATTAGTTCAAATGGTAATGTCCAGTCTGGTGCAGAGATGACTGGTGCTGTGACCAGCTTAGCTTTCATAGTCTCAAATGCCAGCAGACACTCCTTATCAAAGATAAATGGCATGTCAGCAGCTAGTAGATTACTCAGAGGTTTGGCGATTTTTGAAAAATCTTTTATAAACCTCCTATAGAATCCTGCATGCCCCAGAAAGCTTCTGATTGCCTTAACATTGGCAGGTGGTGGTAATTTTTCAATTACCTCTACCTTAGCTTGATCCACCTCTATTCCCTTGTTCGAAATTTTATGCCCAAGGACAATTCCTTCAGTCACCATAAAGTGACATTTCTCCCAATTCAAATCCAGGTTGGTCTCTTGGCACCTCTTTAGAACAAGTGCTAGATGGTCAAGACAGGAGCTGAATGAGTTTCCAAATACTGAAAAGTCATCCATGAAGACTTCCAGAAATTTTTCCACCATATCAGAGAAAATGGAGAGCATGCACCTCTGAAAGGTTGCAGGTGCATTGCACAGACCAAATGGCATCCTTCTGTATGCAAATACTCCAGATGGACATGTGAACGCTGTTTTCTCTTGATCTTGAGGATCTACTACAATTTGATTATAACCTGAATATCCATCCAAGAAGCAGTAGTATTCATGACCTGCTAATCTTTCTAGCATCTGGTCTATGAATAGTAAAGGAAAATGATCCTTTCTGGTAGTTGTATTGAGCATTCTGTAATCAATACACATACGCCATCCTGTAACTATTCTTGTAGGAACCAGTTCATTTTTTTCATTATGAACCACTGTCATGCCACCATTCTTAGGGACGACTTGGACAGGGCTTACCCAGGGGCTATCAGAAATAGGATAAATAATCTCAGCCTCTAGTAATTTAGTGACCTCCTTCTGCACCACATCCTCCATGGCTGGATTTAGCCGCCTCTGTGGTTGAACCACTGGCTTAGCATCATCCTCCAATAGGATCTTGTGCATGCATCTGGTTGGGCTAATGCCCTTAAGATTACTGATGGACCACCCAAGAGTTGTCTTGTGTGTCCTTAGCACTTGAATTAGTGCTTCCTCTTCCTGTGGCTCTAAGGTAAAGCTTATGATTACAGGAAAAGTGTCACCTTCTCCCAGAAATGCGTATTTCAGGAATGGTGGTAATGGTTTGAGCTCAGGTTTAGGAGGTTTCTCCTCTTCCTGAGGGATTTTCGGAGCTTCTATTATTCTATCTGGTTCCTCCAGATCAGGCTGAGTATCTTTAAAGATATCCTCTAGCTCTGATTCAAGACTCTCAGTCATATTGACCTCTTTTATGAGAGAATCAATAATATCAATGCTCATGCAGTCATTTTGGGTGTCTGGATACTGCATAGCTTTGACAACATTTAACTTAGACGCGTCCTCATTGACTCTCAGGGTTATTTCCCCTTTTTGGACATCAATGAGGGTTCGTCCAGTTGCTAGGAAAGGTCTTCCTAGAATGAGAGTTGCACTCTTGTGCTCCTCCATTTCCAGCACCACAAAGTCAATGGGAAAGGCAAATGGCCCAACCTTGACAATCATGTCTTCAATCACGCTTGATGGGCATTTAATGGAACCATCAGCAAGTTGGAGACATAAGATCTCTTTCATGAACTTAGCATAAGATGGTATTTGCTCAAGTGCCTCTGCAAACGGAATCTTTATTTCAAGAGTTCTGAGATAGTCGGCAAAGCTGACAAATTGCTTATCATGTTTCGCTTGGCGGAGTTTCTGAGGATAAGGCATTTTGGCTTTGTATTCCTCAACCTTAGTTGCTACAGGTTTATTGCCTACAGATGTGGGTTGAGAAGACTTTTTAGAAGGGTTGTTATCAGCACTTGTATGTGCTGATCTCCCACTGGCATTTGAATGCCAAGAGTGGAAGCTGGAGTGGTGTTAGACGCCAACTCCTTATCTATTTCTGGCATCTGAACGCCAGAACTGTGCTTACTTTGGGCGTTCAACGCCAATTCCTTGCTTGTTTCTGGCGTTGAATGCCAGGACTGAGCATGGTTTGGGCGTTCAACGCCAGCTTTCCACCCATTCTCTGGCGTTTGAGCGCCAAAATTATTCCTCTCTGGGCTCTTACTGTCCTCAGAGGGATTTTGGTTAGTTTGCTCATTTCTTGGCTTCCTGCTATCTTGAAGTGAGGTATTTAATGTTTTTCCACTTCTTAATTGAACTGCTTGGCACTCTTCTATTATTTGTTTTGATAATTGCTGTTCTGTTTGCTTCAACTGTACTTCCATATTCATATTAGCCATTCTTGTTTCTTGTAGTATCTCCTTGAATTTGGCTAACTGTTTTGTTAGAAAATCCAGTTGCTGATTGAATTCAGTAACTTGTTCTGTAGGACTGAGTTCAGCAGTTACTGTTTTAGCCTCTTCGTTGATGGAAGGTTCACTGCTTAGGTACAGATGCTGATTTCTGGCAACTGTATCAATGAGCTCTTGAGCTTCTTCAATTGTCTTTCTCATGTGTATAGATCCACCAGCTGAGTGGTCTAGAGAAATTTGAGCTTTCTCTGTAAGCTTATAATAAAAGATGACTAACTGCACCCACTCTGAGAACATTTCAGAGGGGCATTTTCTTAGCATCTCTCTGTATCTCTCCCAAGCATCATAAAGGGATTCATTATCTCCTTGTTTGAAGCCTTGGATGCTCAGCCTTAGCTGTGTCATCCGTTTTGGAGGAAAATAGTGATTCAAGAATTTTTCTGACAGTTGTTTTCATGTCTTTATGTTGTCCTTAGGTTGGTTATTTAACCACCTCTTAGCTTAATTTTTTATAGCAAATAAAAACAGTAACAATCTGTAGACATCCTGATCTACTTCCTTATCATGTACTGTGTCAGCAATTTGTAAAAACTGTGCCAGAAACTCTGTAGGTTCTTCCTGTGGAAGACCAAAATACTGGCAACTTTGCTGTACCATGATAATGAGCTGAGGGTTAAACTCAAAGCTACTGACTCCGATGGAGGGTATACAGATACTATTCCCGTATGAAGCAGTAGTAAGGTTAGCATATGACCCCAGAGTCCTTCTGGACTGTTCATTTCCACTTAAGTCCATAATGAAGAAAGGGAGATGATGTGAATTTATTTTATTTATTTTATTATATATAAAAATTTCGAAATAATAAAATAAAATAAAATAAAATAAAGACGACAATAAAATTAAAAACAAATAAAAATAAAATAAAATAAAATAAAAGAATTTAAAAATATTTTATGAAGATTTTCGAAAAAGTGAGGAGAGAGAAAATGGTTAGGATATTTTCGAAAAAGATATAATTTTTTTTAAAATCTTAAAAGGATAAGATTTGAAAAATTTTGAAATTGAAATCTGAATTTTTATATATAAAAATTTCGAAAATATGGCTTAAAATTATTTAGAAAAGATATTTTTTGAATTTTGAATTTTATGATAAAAGAGAAAAACACACAAAAGACACAAGACTTAAAAATTTTTAGATCTAATGCTCCTTGTTTTCAAAAATTTTGGAGGGAAAACACCAAGGAACACCAAACTTAAAAATTTTAAGATCAAAATACAAGAAAGACTCAAGAACACCTTGAATAATCACAAGAACAACAAGAACAAAAGAAAGAACACCAAACTTAAAATTTTTAGAAAACCAAAATAAATTTTCGAAAATTAAAGAAAATTAACAAGAAAACACCAAACTTAAAGCTTGGCACAAGATTCAATCAAAGAAAAATTATTTTTGAAAAAGATTTTAAAAAGAAGATACCCAATTACCAAGAACATAAACCAACGCTCTAGCCAATTGAGCTATAAATGTAACGTGTTTTAAAGAGGTATTTTTAATAAATAAAAATAAATTTTTTTGAAAACTAATATTTTGAACTTGCACAAGGAAAACACGAAAAATACACAAAATAGGAAAAACCAAAGATCAAACAAGAAAATTTGACAAGAACGATTTGAAGATCAAGCAAAAATAAAGAACATGCAATTCGAAAAATGAAAGACAAAGAATAGCATGCAATTGACACCAAACTTAAAACATGACACTAAATTCACAGAAAAACTAAAAATTAATAAAGAAAACTAATATTTTTGAAAAAAAAATTTTAGAAGGGATAATAAAAGATGCAATTCTAGTAAAAAAAGATAAATTTTTCCTAATCTAAGCAACAAGATTCACCGTCAGTTGTTCAAACTCAAATAATCCCCGGCAACAGCGCCAAAAACTTGGTGCACGAAATTGCAATCAAACCTTTGCAATCCGCACAACTAACCAGCAAGTGCACTGGGTCGTCCAAGTAATACCTTACGTGAGTAAGGGTCGATCCCACGGAGATTGTTGGTATGAAGCAAGCTATGGTTATCTTATTAATCTTAGTCAGGATGCCAATAAGGTTCTTTGAATTTAATTGTAAAAAGTGAAAGTGTTTGGAATAAGTAATTGTTACTCAATAATAGAGAACATGTTGGAGTTTTGGATATGCTTTGTCCTTCGAATTTCAGCTTTTCCTTTGTCCTCCTCTTCACACACGCAAGGCTCCTTCCATGGCAAGCTGTATGTAGGGCGTCACTGTTGTCAATGGCTACTTCCCATCCTCTCAGTAAAAATGGTCCAAATGCTCTGTCACAGCACGGCTAATCATCTGTTGGTTCTCGATCATGTCGGAATAGGATCCATTGATCCTTTTGCGTCTGTCACTACGCCTAACAATCACGAGTTTGAAGCTCGTCACAGCCATTCAATCATTGAATCCTACTCGGAATACCACAGACAATGTTTAGATTTTCCGGATTCTCATGAATGCCGCCATAAATTCTAACTTATACCACAAAGATTCTAATTAAGAAATCTAAGAGATACTCATTCAATCTGATGTAGAACGGAGGTGGTTGTCAGGCACACGTTCATGGATTGAGGAAGGTGATGAGTGTCACGGATCATCACCTTCTTCATAGTGAAGCGCGAATGAACATCTTAGATAGGAACAAGCATGTTTGAATGGAAAACAGAAATAATTGCATTAATTCATCGAGACGCTGCAGAGCTCCTCACCCCCAACAATGAAGTTTAGAGACTCATGCCGTCAAAAGGTATATAATTCAGATCTAAAAATGTCATGAGATACAAAATAAATCTCTAAAAGTTGTTTAAATACTAAACTAGTAACCTAGGTTTACAAAAAATGAGTAAACTAGGATGGATAGTGTAGAAATTCACTTCTGGGGCCCACTTGGTGTGTGCTGGGGCTAGGACATAAGCTTCTCACGTGCCTGGGCTGTTTCTGGAGTTAAACGCCAGGTTGTAACCTGTTTCTGGCGTCGAACTCCAACTTGCAACCTGTTTCTAGCGCTGAACGCCAAACTGCAACATGGAACTGGAATTCAACGCCAGTTTACGTCGTCTATCTTCGCGAAAAGTATGGACTATTATATGTTGCTGGAAATCCTTGGATGTCTACTTTCCAACCCAATTGAGAGCGCACCAATTGGACTTCTGTATCTCCAAAAAATCCATTCCGAGTGCAGGGAGGTCAGAATCCAACAACATTCGCAGTCCTTTTTCAGCCTGAATCAGATTTTTGCTCAGCTCCCTCATTTTCAGCCAGAAAATACTTGAAATCACAGAAAAAACACACAAACTCATTGTAAAGTCCAGAAATATAAATTTTGCCTAAAAACTAATAAAATTATACTAAAAACTAACTAAAACATACTAAATTCTACATGAAATTACCCCCAAAAAGCGTATAAAATATCCGCTCATCACTGTCCCTAACCATGTGCTTGTGGCATGAAGGTCCAAGTGAAAACTTTGAGACTGAGTAGTTAAAGTCATGATCCAAAGCAAAAAGAGTGTGCTTAAGAACTCTGGACAACTCTAATTGGGGACTTTAGCAAAGCTAAAGTCACAATCTGAAAAGGTTCACCCAGTTATGTGTCTGTGGCATTTATGTATCCGGTGGTAATACTGGAAAACAAAGTGCTTAGGGCCACGGCCAAGACTCATAAAGTAGCTGTGTTCAAGAATCAACATACTGAACTAGGAGAATCAATAACACTATCTAAAATTTTGAGTTCCTATAGATGCCAATCATTTTGAATTTCAAAGGATAAAGTGAGATGCCAAAACTGTTCAGAAGCAAAAAGCTACTAGCCCCGCTCATCTAATTGGGACTAAGTTTCATTGATATTGTGAGATTCATTGTATATTCTCTTCTTTTTATCCTATTTGTTTTCAGTTGCTTGGGGACAAGCAACAATTTAAGTTTGGTGTTGTGATGAGCGGATAATTTATACGCTTTTTGGCATTGTTTTTAGTTAGTTTTTAGTAGGATCTAGCTACTTTTTAGTATATTTTTATTAGTTTTTAAGCAAAATTCACATTTCTGGACTTTACTATGAGTTTATGTGTTTTTCTATGATTTCAAGTATTTTCTGGCTGAAATTGAGGGACCTGAGCAACAATCTGATTCAGAGGCTGAAAAAGGACTGCTGATGCTGTTGGATTCTGACCTCTCTGCACTCGAAATAGATTTTTTGGAGCTACAAAAACTCAAATGACGCGCTCTTAACAGCGTTGGAAAGTAGACATCCAGGGCTTTCCAAAAATATATAATAGTCTATACTTTTCTCGAGTTTTGACGATGCAAAGTGGCGTTCAAACGCCAACTTCCTGCCCTATTCTGGCGTTAAACGGCAGAAACAGGATAAAAGCTGGAGTTAAACGCCCAAACTGGCATAAAAACTGGCGTTTAACTCCAAGAAAAGTCTCTACACATGAAAGCTTCAATGCTCAGTCCAAGCACACACCAAGTGGGCCCGGAAGTGGATTTCTGCATCATTTACTTATTTTTGTAACCCTAGTAACTAGTTTAGTATAAATAGAACTTTTTACTATTGTACTCACATATTTGGTCGTTTAGTCCTTAGACCTAGGTCTTGGTCATTCTGGTTCCCCCTCTGGGGCCGAAGCCAATGAACACCATTATCACTTATGTATTTTCAACGGTGGAGTTTCTACAAACCATAGATTAAGGTGTGGAGCTCTGCTGTTTCTCGAGTATTAATGCAAAGTACTATTGTTCTTCTATTCAATTCAAGCTTATTCTTATTCCAAGATATTCATTCGTACCCAAGAACATGATGAATGTGATGATTATGTGACACTCATCACCATTCTCAACCTATGAACGCGTGCCTGACAACCACTCCGTTTTACATGAAAACAAGCTTGAATGTATATCTCTTGGATTCCTGGTCCACGACGCATGGTTGCCTCTCCTGACAACAGAGCCCTCCATTCCGTGAGATCAGAGTCTTCGTGGTATAGGCTAGAATCTTTTGGCAGCATTCCAGAGATCCGGAAAGTCTAAACCTTGTCTGTGGTATTTCGAGTAGGATCTGGGAAGGGATTACTATGACGAGCTTCAAACTCACGACTGTGGGGCGTAGTGACAGACGCAAAAGGATCATTGGATCTTATTCCGACACGATCGAGAACCGACAGCTGATTAGCCATGCAAAAAATCGTAGAGGACCATTTTCACTGAGAGGACGGGAGGTAGCAATTGATAACGGTGATCCCCAACATAGAGCTTGCCATGGAAAGGAGTATAAATGATTGAATGAAGACAGTAAGAAAGCAGATATTCAGAAGGAATAACGCATCTCCATATGCTTATCTGAAATTCCCACCAATGAATTACATAAGTATCTCTATCTTTATTTTATATTTATTTATCTTTTAATTATCAAAACTCTATAACCATTTGAATCCGCCTGACTGAGATTTACAAGATGACCATAGCTTGCTTCAAGCTGACAATCTTCGTGGGATCGACCCTTACTCACGTAAGGTTTATTACTTGGACGACCTAGTGCACTTGCTGGTTAGTTGTGCGAAGTTATGAAAAAGAGTTGAGATTACAATTGTGCGTACCAAGTTGTTGGTGCCATTGAGATCACAATTTTGTGCACCACCCGGCAACGGCGCCAAAAATTGACGGAGGTGAAAATTGACCGATTAAGAATTCAATGGAATAAATACGTTGCAAGTACAGTTCTTAACTAGTGAAAATCCGCTTATCAATTTAAAAGGGTTGCCACAAAATTAGAATAAAAATACTGGGAGTATGAATCCCAGGTCGTCTCCCTACGAGTTGACAAAAGAGTGCAGCTTATTGGTCAGAGGTTTTCCAAGAATTTTTGGGTTTGAAAAACAGGAAAATAAATAAGAGAATTTATATAATTTAAATAAAGATCTTGACCGGGAGAAGATTAATTGGAAGTTCTATCCTTGTTGGATTTTTCTCAAGATCAATTGATAATTGGTAGTTGTTTCCACTTAGTTATCCTTTACTGAATAAAGGAAGGTCAAGTAAGTTAGAAGTCAACTTCTATTCACAAGTTCTAATCCTCTCCCTTGGGAAGGATTAACGTTAGTGACTAGAGATTCAACCAACAATAAACCCAATTATAATTTGACTCTTGAGTATTCCAACTCAAGGTTCTCCTTTTAATCAGCTCCCAATCAATTTGGGAAACTACTCCATTATCATAAATGTAGACTTCATAAAATTAAAAGGGAAAATAAAGAAAGACATGATAAACAATAATCAAAAGATCAATTAAAAATAAAAATAGTTCTTGTATTAATAAACTCTAAAAAAAATCCAATTATAACTCTGGACAAATTAAGGATATGAAAGAGTAAGTGAAAAGTAAGAAAACAAACTAGAATGACGAAGTCTTGGCAGAGGTAACAACTCTTCTCAATATCTAAATCCAAAAGCAAATAAAATTCTAAGAACTATCAATGTGTAGTGCGAAAACCTAGAGGAGGAGTAAAATCATATCTAAAATCTAAAAACTATCCTAATGAGAATCTCTTCGAGTCTCTGCATGTTCTCCGGCTTTAGTCTGTGTTTCTGGGCCGAAAACTGGGTTAAAATGCGGCCCAAAATTGCTCCCAGCGTGTTCTATTAATTCTGCAGATCGCGCATGTCACGCGTACACATCGTCCACGCGTGCGCGTCATTTAGCGTTTTTCTTGCCACGCGTTCGCGTCATTCGTGTAGATTCCAATCCACACGTTTGGATCAGTCACGCAAAAGCGTCACTGCGGTTTTCTCATTTCGCGCGGTAGTGTGAGCCATGCGTCTGCGTCAGTGTTTGCTGGTCATCTCCTTGATTTCTTGTGTTCCTTCTATTTTTGGAAGCTTCCTCTCCATTCTCTAAGTCATTCCTGCCCTATGCAACCTGAAATACTTAACACATGGATCACGGCATCGAATGGTATAAAAGAGAATTAAAATACACAATAAAAATATCTCTAGGAAGCAAGTTTTCAACCATAGAACAACTTTGGGAAGGAATTGTAATATCATGCTAATCATATGAATAAGTGGGTAAAGACTTGATAAAACCACTCAATTAAACACAATACAAATCATAAAATAATGGTTTATCATGGAGCAATGAACAATTATTTTCACAATTGATGATGATAATGAGGATAGGATTTCTAGTTCTCATACATTGCCAAGAGCTTTCCTAGTTGTTAGTTTATTTCTTTCGCCATTTACATTTCTTGTTTCTTAATCCAAAAACCCCAAAAGATACCTCATAGCCAATAACAAGAACACTTTATTGTAATTCCTATGGAGAACGACCCGAGGTTTGAATACTTCGGTTATTTTTATTGAGGTTTGTACTTGTGACAAACAAATTTTTGATTGAAGGAATTGTTTGTTGGTTTAGAACTATACTTGCAACGAGGTTTCATTTGTGAAATTCTTTACCGACATACAATTTTCGTTCATCAAAATGGCACCGTTGCTGGAGAGTTGTAATTTTGTGCCTTGTTATTGGTTATTGTATAGATGTGAATATTGTGAATAGCTTGATTTTTGGATTGCTTGTTAGTTTTTGCTAGTTTTAGGACTTTGTTTCATTATTTCTTGTTAGCTTTTGTTTTTATTTTCTCTTTTCATCATGAATTGTCACTTTGGCTATGAGTTTGGTTCTCATTATGTTGTAGGTGATGGAAGCTACAATGAAGATATGCATCAAGGATGGGACAATCAAAGGTGGGAAGAGCCATATGCATGTGATCAATCCTCTTGGCAACAACCTCTACCAATGCACTATGAACAAGAGCCATTCTATGATGCATATCAATCAAATGGCTATGGTGAATCTCCTTGTGACTATCAAGAACCACCACCATATGCCTATGAGCCATACCCTCAACATAGCCATCAACCATACTCACAAGCACCTTTTCACCAAACACCTGCATATGACCCTAATCCATATCCACCATACCAATCACCTTTTGAGCCATATGAACCATACATAGAACCACTACAATATCAACACTTCCAAGAACCACTTCCATACCATGACCAAGATGAACCACCTCCAATGTATGAGAATTTTCAACCCCAAGATGAATTCTACTTTCCACCACCACCCTTCATGGAAGAATATCCATGTCCATCAATCCAAGAGCAATATGATCCTACTTATGCTAGCAATTTGGAACAAGAATCAAAGGATCACCTCAAAGAAATAATGGATTGGCTTCAAGCAACTGTCCGTCAAAAGTTAGATGCATTGGATTCATACCACATGTCCACGGATGATTGTGGAGGAGCAACCAAAGATGGAAGTATAAAGGGGATTGTAGAATCTCAACTTGAGAACAATGGATTGGAGTGTGTTAGACAACAAGTAGAACAAATGGAGAACATAGAGCCACCACATCTTTATTATGATGAACCACCTTCCTATTATGAACCCTTCTTCTAAGATAATGAACCCTCTCATCCACCCCAACCTCCAATGGATGACATCCTTGGTGTTCTTCTTCAAGGGCAAGAGGAGATGAAAGGGGATGTACAAAAATTCACGGCTGCCTTAGACGAGGTGGTAAACCGGTTAGCATTCCGATGCTTGAACACTCAAGAAACTCCCATGGCAACATGTGGAGAATCTAAGAAAGAACATAGCATGAAGGAGAGATCGAAAACTTCGGTGGGTAATGAGAAATGTTGCTTTGTGTTAGAACAATTGGAGGAAGATAAGATTATTAAAAAAAAGAAAGAAGTGGTTGAAGACTTAAGAGATGCGGAACCTCCATGGGAATAAAAATATATATTCTAATTATTATTATTAGTCGACGAAAATAAAAATATATATTCTAATATCTAAACTAAATCCTATTTGGTTTATAATAATAATAATTATTAATACCTAATTTATATTTATATAACTGTTTCCTCATTTTTGTTATATATATTATTATTATTATCACTATACGGGCACAAATAATTTTTAACAATCATACATAATCTATTCTATTAACTAACCTCATTGTTTTTAACGTAATTAACTACCTAAACTAGGTTAAATTAATAAACCAAACCTAAACTAACGGTCACCAGAGATAATAATAATAATAATAATAATAATAATAATAATAATAATATACCTCAGTTAGGCAAAAATAATCTATGTTACCTAGTTCACTAATTATACTTACACAACTTCAACACTTTAACTAACTAACAACATACACTAACTAAATATTCAAATAACATGTTTAACTTAACCTAATTATTACTATTTACATTTAAAAAAATAATTTAGTAAAATAAACTTACATAATTAGAATGATCAAGATAATTAACAATGTGTAACTCTGAACGATTAACATCTTTTATTCTTCGTCTCCTTGGCATTATTTAATTTTGTCTCTCCTCCTTGGACTTCTTAATTTTTGCTGGAGCTTCAATGGAAGAAAGGGAAGGAAGAATGTGGAGTTTGAAAGAGAAGGAAGGTTAGAGAGTGAGAGATGAAGGAAGTGGGGTACTTGGATGGATGGCTGGGGTTTTACCAAGGTTGATAAGGAGTCTACTGGCTGGTATGTGCATGCGCGACGCGTGACAGTGGTACGTAAATCGGACGGTCCGATTTGTTTACCCTCCACGCCAGTAATCGGACCGTCCGATTACTCTACCCTAAATCGGACCGTCCGATTTCAACTACGCAACCCCCACACTAATGTGAAAAACGCCAGACCCCAATAACTAGGGTATACACCATACCTAGCATCATATTAAAATTTAAAAAGTGCCCTGTTGTGATCAAAGTCAAAATATTTTTAGACAATTAAATTAAAAATTAAGAACGAGTAAGTAATTGTTCTTGGAGTACACAAATTTTCTAAGGTATGTTCAAGTCCTACCTATAACAATGATGAAAAATGATTCAATATTGAAGTGAGTGTTTCCTTCAATCTAATCCTTACGAGGAAGAGAGAGATTTATCTGAGAAGAGAATTTTAAAATAGCTGTTGATACAAATTATGCTTACCATATTATTAGTCAATAACTTTTGTTTTCCACATCAATTTGCATTTTGCAAAAGCCAAACAGCATAAAAAAAAATATTCTTGATTGAATAACATGACACAGTCATAACATAACATATATATATATATATATATATATATATATATATATATATATATATATATATATATTAAAAAAGGAATGAATCTGAATGAATAGGAATCTTACCACTAACATGCTCTCTTTTGTTAGTGGAGAAAACATCCACCTATTAGTCAAGTTAAAAAGACAACCATTCAATTTTCTATAGTTGTAAAGTATATTAATAAAAATTGCATTCGAATTTTCAATTGAAACTATAAGTTGAAGAAATAATCCAAGCCATTGAAGACAAGGACAAACATGCCCTGTGTCTTCATCATTTTTCACTTCAACAAATGGATTAAAATTTTGAACAGTATCCTGTTAAAAACAACCAAAAGTTAAAGGTGTTAATGGAAGGAAACCAAATCATATTGAACAAGTCATGCTAAAGTTTCCTCCAATAACTCTCAGCCCCCCAGTTTGATGAATCACTGGTATATATAGTTTCGTATCTCATTGGATACAACTGATTTAGTCGGCTAGGATCGAATGTTGATGGCATCAATAGTATATCACACCTTGTCATAATAGGAATGCAGCAGCAGTAAAAAGCATGACCAATGCATAGATATTACAGCATAACCTGTTAATTGTACCTCCTCAGGTGAGACACCAACATCTTTAAGGCTGCTCTGAATGCATAAAGAAACACCAAGGCCATCAGATCTTGGATCACTCATGTGATAAGCATAATAGTTAACAGCACCTCCTAAATATTCAGCAATAATAGGCGCACCTCGTCTCATGGAAAATTTAAGACTCTCCATTATTTGGGACCCAACAAATGAAGAAGACAACTTGCAGCAGCTTGCATTGTCATCTTGGCATACATACATAATCAAATGAATTGGCAATCTAATAGTTAAAATACAAAATCAACTAGATATAAGAAGTATATACTAAAACTAAAAAAGAATAGGAATGCACTTGAATAGCATAGAAAAAAGAACCACAAAAATTTTAGTTTAAGCAATATAGATCATAAAATATACCAGTGATGCTACTTTAACAATATTAACATATTCACCTGATTATGAGAAAAAGAAGTTATATTAAAATCTGTGACTGAATTTGAAGTTAGTACTCTACTTTTTTTCAATACTAAGCAGGCAAGTGGTTTTTCTTTCTTTCTTTTAAATTTGGTTTTATCTAATCACATTGTAAAACTAATGTGTCAAACTAGTTGAGTTGAAGTAATATAAGAAATTGATTATGCTAACTGGGTTTTAGTAATATTGATGTGATTATTATTAACAAATACAAATTTAGAATTTTATGATAAAAATAGAAGATACAAAAACTGCAAAAATAAATATAATAATCAGAGAGGAACTAACAAGAAGCTGCGATAGCGATGGGCTCTGGCGATAGGCTCACAGTGACGACGACTGACAAAGATGTTGCAACGACGAGTCTGTCGAAGAGCACACACACACACACACAGAGAAACTTACATGAAGAGGATGGCGTTGCAGCGGGCTCGGCAGAGGAAGAAGAAGATGCGCTGCTCTCAGGCGGAGGATGGCAGGTTTTCTCATGTGTCGAAGAAGAAGAAGCTCTGCTGATCTTCTTTTTGCCTCTTTTCGTGACCGTGACTCTGTCTCTGAACTCTACTCTCAGGCGTTAGAGAAGAAGAAGAAGCCTCACTCTGAACTCTGATGCTCTGAAGGTTTGGGGTTAATTTTTGAGGTAAAATATAAGCGGAAATCGAGTGAAACGAGGAATGCGGGTAGCAAACGTGGGGTGATTTTTTGTTGATAAAAATAGACGACGATTTCGTTGATTTTAGTTAAAACAAAAATTAATATCCTAACCGTCTATTTTATATAATAAATCTATACCATTTATTTAATTCTAAAAAAAATTTCTATCGTCTAAATTTATCGACGATAAAAGTTGTCGATATTATAATTATTAAAATAAACAACTAGTTCGTCGATTTTAAAGAAAAATTCTCACCCTACCACTTAGTCATCAATGTGACAATATTATGTAAGGGTTAGAAGGTAGCTAAAATAAATGACATAACCGTCGATTTTAATATTTTATTTCTATAATTTTTTTTTCATTTTATCGACAACAAGTCGTTGAAAATTATTCACGGAAAATCTAACCGTCGATTTTTGGCATCGATAATTACTTTTTTGTAGTGGCAGTGGAATTGAAAGTCAAGAATATTCAGATTGGGAAGTGCAAGATCAATGTCTCGTTGCGTGGCTAATTGCGTCTATGGAGACAAATTTTTTGAACCGGGTAATAGAATGTGATTATGCTCATCAGATTTGGATTGTGCTAGAAGAATATTTTGTAGCTCGAGTCAAATCAAGAATTAAGCAACTAAAGACTCAACTAAAATTGTTCAAGAAGCAAAGTTCATTAGTGAAAAAATACATGTTAAAGATCAATTAGATAGCAGATTCGTTAAATGCATTAGGAGCTCTTCTTTCAAAGGAAGAATACATCAAAGCAGCATTGTCAGGTCTCGGTAAAGAATACAGTGATTTCATAACTATAGCAACATCAAGAATAAGACACAATACTGAAGGTGAGTTTGAAACACAACTATTGACTCAAGAAGAATTGATAGAGCGCTTCAGAAAGTTAGAGTTAGGATCAATATAGATGAACATTGCTTAAAGTAAAGAAGTTCAAGAAGGATCTCAAGAAAAAAGGCTACAATAACTATAGCAGTAGAGGTGGCTTCCGAGGTTCTAAAGGCAGAGGCTACTTCAGAGGTAGAGATTCATGATCCTCATGATGGCAAGACAGCAGATCACAATGTCAATTATATGGCAAAATTAGCCATACAATCATTCAGTGCTATCATCGTTTCAATCAAGACTTCATGAACCCTCACATTCAACCTCTCAACACAGCTCAACCAGCTTCTCTTGCATTCAATAGCAACTCAAGCTCAAGATTCCCTCAGCAGCAACAAGAATCCTCAACAAAGTCACATGCTCTACCTTCTAATCCTCAAGCATAGCTCACACTACCTCCGACAATACCAGATATTGTGTGGTACTCTGACTTGGGCGCCTCTCATCACATCCTATGATCCAAGAAACCTCAAAACAGGAACAAATTATGAAGGCATAAAGGAAGTATATGGAGGTAATGGCCAAGGTATGAAAATTAAACATATTGGAAGTACATTAATGCATGCATCATTATTCAATAAACCCTTGCAATTACAAAACTTGCTTCATGTACTCACCATCTCCAAGAATTTAGTAAGCGTAGCCAAGTTTGTCTTAGACAATTATATGTTTTTCGAGTTTTGGTCTTACTTGTGCAATGTGAAATGCCAAATCTCCAAGAAGATCCTGCTTCAAGGACTTCTTAAAGATGTACTTTACAAGTTTGAAGGAGTTCAAATTATTCCAAAAATTTTCAAATCAAATGAAACTAGTGTCACCAAACCAATCTTCCACAACACTACCACTCTACCAAAAACCAACACCAACTTCACAAGCAATACCATTAATCCTTTTATAAAACAACTAGAAAAAGAAAGAGCTACCATCCCTAGCTCACTCACACACGACATCGCCTAATATTGCAAAAAAGAGAAAAACTATCACTGCTGCACATACTCAGCCTCAGTCAATGTCACCTGTAGAGAAAGAGTCAGAAGTTCCAATGCCAAAGGCAACAAGTTCAAACAACAAGTCATCAAATGTTGATGATAATATTGTTCAGCAGTCAACAAAGAAAATATTAAAACACTTTATTGAGAATTATAGAGAGCCTGTAAATAAGACAATCACAAGTGCAAATGTGTTAGTTACTTGCAAAAATATGAGTCATACCACTCAATTATAGCATAGAAAGCTAGGTCATCCATTTGAAAAAGTTGCCTTAATTGTAATGAAACAATGCAATGTCATTGACAGCGATCTAACTAATAAAAGCAATTGTGAACCATTATTGTGCCATGCTTGTTGTATTAGCAAAATTCACCAATTACCTCACTTTGACTCACACTAGTTATGCACCTCTAGAACTAATCTTCTCTGACATTTGGGGGACAACACTCATGTATAGCAAATCTGGTTGTAGGTACTATATATGCTTCATCGATGCAAGCACAAGATACTCCAGCATTTACTTACTTCAAACTACGGGAAAGCATTTGATGCTTTTCAAAGATACAAGGCAGTAATTGAGCCCAAAATTGGATTCAAAATCAAAGCACTACAGACTAATAATGGAAGAGAATATCTATCTAGAGCATTCACCCAATACCTTGAGACAAATGGCATACAACATAGGCTCCCCTATCCCTACTCTCATCAATAAAATGGAAAAGTGAAAAGAAAACATAGACATATAATAGAAACTACTCTAACCCTTCTAGCCCTAGCCAACCTTCCCTTAACCTTTTGGGGTGAAGCAGCACTCTCAGCCACCTATCTCATGAATCTACTCCTAAATCCCAAACTCAATAACATCTCACCTCATGAAGCTCTTACCAAGACCAAACATGTTACTGATTTCTTAGATCATACAACACAACAAAGTTCAACCATAGATTACAAAAATATATTTTTGTTGGCTATGTCCCAAATCATAGAGGATACAAATGCCTCTCCCCAAAAATGGCAAAGTTTGTTTTAAAAGATGTCATTTTTAATGAATATGAGTTTCCCTACAACCAACTTTTCAATTCCCAATCCCCAGCATCTACCCATACTCAACCTTCACTATTCACCTATTACTGTAATCCTTTACCCCTAGTTATAACTTTAACACAACCCTTAGTCACAACTTCAATACAGCCATATCTTCCACCCTATCCCTCACTATAAATATCACCATCAACCAGGGTTCTGAAAACCGGACCAGACCGGCTGATCAAGCCGGTTCAACCGGGAACTAGGCGGTCCGGTCCTCCCTCTGTAACACCCTAATATTCAAATCCTTATGCTCGAGTCATAAGTCAATGATATTACGGTGGTATGACTCAAGTGGATTTTTAATATATAAATATAGGTAAATTTGAAAGGAGTATTAATCGAGAATCCTGAAAAGAGTAGAAATAAAATCGCGAAGACGTATCACTCACGTTTCAACAACGAAAAGATAAAACGTGAAGCCAAAAGCGATATACGGACAAGGCATAAAGGAGATTAAGAGATAGATAACAGATAGATATATATAATATAAGTAAATAGCCACTAGTCGCGACCTGCGAAGTTTAGGTCGGCTAGGGTACAATATGAAAGTAGTTGACAACAGTATATCCTAATCTCTCCCAAAGGAAACATAAGAGCCTCTATAGGCAAGTTCCAAAAGAGTTCAATACATAATATAATCTTTTCAAAACAAAGGTGGAGAGATTCTAAGAAAAATAAAAAGTAAAAAAAATAAATATCTTCACCGTCTCTCAGACGAACCACAGCTCACTTCTGAGCACCTGGACTTGTATCTGAAAAACAAGAGATATATACAGAATGAGAATCCCGGGCCCATGGGCTCCCAGTATGGTAAAAGTGCCAAATAAATACAATGCACTGCAATAAAAACTCGTTAAGCATCCTAAACTCCTTTTCACCAAATATCCAGCCTAGATTCTCACTAATCCATGAATAGACAACTGTCGTAAGGGGATACTAAATCTAGTTCATGTTATATATGTTTCCCAACTCGCTGACTCTTCCACAAATCAGACTCAGAATCATAAGCAAAACCATCACCAGTTGTTCTGCCTCAGCAACTCTATATTAATACATCATACCCTCGCCTGGAGCTAGTGAAATCACATCACTGCGTCTACCCAGGGGGCTCAAATTATCTCATTCAAAAATCATCATCATCATGCAATCGCATCATCAATTCATCTCATCAAGAACAGCCCTCAACATCCACCGACACCAACATGAGTGGTCTCTCAGTTGTACAAACACAAGCAATACAGGCAAGTAATACACAAATAAGGTACAAGTAGAACAAGTAGCACATAATCAGGTAACATAGCATATATGATGTAGAAATCCAAAACAAATAGGTAAACCCAAACAATTCAAACATATGCAAATTATGTATGCCTACCCTATGGCTGATGATATCATCTGTCGGTTATATAGCCAACCCGACATGTCCTGGTAGCTAACCATTGGACAGAAACACCCCTTGCGGAGCAAGTAGGCTTGAGCTATAACCCCCCTTGCTACTACCCGCTCAACCCAGAGCCAGTGGAATAACCACTACTGCGGCTACTACCCAGGCGAGTGTTCAAAAGCTCAACTTGGAGCGACTGGATTCACCACTACTGCCGCTATTACCCAGGCGTCACAATCTCTGACCTGGAGCAAGTGGGACGAACCACAATCCTTGCTACTGCCCAGGATCTCAAAACATACATTCGTTCAGTTTAAAAGCAATCATCATTGTTATCAAATCTCAAACATTAACCTGGAGTAAGTAGGACGAACCACAACCCTTACTACTACCCAGGTATCACAAATACATTCATTCAAAACTCCATAGTTAAACTCATTTATCATAAACATCCTTTTCCGTCTCATACCCGGAGCAAGTGGACAACGCCACTGCCTACTACCCGGGGTTACACATCATATTTCAACATTTTTCATTATTATCCATTTAACATATTCATTCATTAATCATATATGCATTTATACTCAGCCATAATCAATAATGGCTTTGCCGTAACCCGGCAATAACTCAGCCATTCGGCTCATGGTTCAATCAAGAACCATCCATTTATCAATAAATATAGCCCTTCGGCTCGTGGCATACACGGTACTTCCACCATCATCCTCCATATCTCATATAATCATCTTTGATCATCATTGATCACAACTTTTCCCCTTGCTTCATTCGCAAGTTACCACATCCCCTAGCTCCTTCCTCATTGCTAGGCATATCATAAAGATTTAATACATAAGGGGTGAGATCGGAGGCTTAGAAATATGAGATTTGGCTTTTAAAACTCAAAAATCAACTTTGGCATGAAAACAGGGCCACGCGTACGCGTACTCCACGCGCACGCGTGGATGGCCACAAAGCTCATCGACGCGTCTACGTCATACACGCGGACGCGCGGATTGAAACACGGCCAGACGATGCGTACGCGTCAGCCACGCGTACGCATGGGTGCATTTGCGCCCCAAACACAAAACTGGCACAACTCTGGCACAACTCTCGGGAAAATGACTGGGCATTGGGTGCAGCGCATCGACACGCACGTGCACACCACGCGCACACGTGGATGGTGCCTTCTTGAAAAATGACGCGTACGCGCCAAGTGTGCCTACGCGTGGAGGGTCATTCTGCTAAAAATTTTCTAATTTAAAAGCTGCATAATTCACAAATTCAACCCCCAATTTTCCGACGGACATAACTTTCTCATTTTAAATCGTTTTTCGCCCGTTCTTCGAACAGCATGGACATCCCGAATCCAATTTCACTTCTAGATAAGTTTCGTACAAAACGGGGATCCAGAGTCCAAGTTATGTCCCATCAAAGTATGCCCAAAAACTATATTTTCATACAAAACCACAAGGTGCCCTTTTCAAAACAAGTCATTTTCAACCATTTTCAAAATCAACCAAAACATGCTAGTTTCAACCCTTTTTTTGAAATCAATCAAAATATACCAAAATCAATATCAAGCCTCCTCAACTCATACATTAACACTTTACCACGATTCACAAAACCGCCATATAACCATTTTTACCCATTTCAAACAAATGGCTAAATTACAAACACATCAACATGTCATACATCCTTCATCATCCCAATTTCCAACAATACTATTTCCAATCAACCATCATTATACATAATCAATGTCATACTCACTATCACGTGGTTTCACCCACAAATCAACCTTAATCATTCCTCAAGCATATATCACAACATACATATCTCTCATGCATTTTCATACCATCAAGACATCAATAATCATAATCACATATATGACCACATAATATTTCTCAACCAAAACCAAACATACCTCATCTACATAATTTCACCCAAAATTACCAAATTCCACACTTCAACTCCTCAAACCTTATTATTCAATAACCAACCCAATCATTCACATATTCATTATCTGAAATTCATCCAATCACTTGTGTCAGCATACAATGCACACATCAACTTATCTTCCTTACCTCTTTCCGGCCTCTGGCCCAAAATTTAGGGCCTCTGGCCCAATTTCACAATTTAAATGCATAAACCACAAATCAATACTCATTACCCAATACATCAAATTTTCAATACACCAAGCATACAAGGCCACACAATTCTCAACCCAATCATTAATTCACATTACATACCAACTATGCATATTAGCACCAACCATTTACACAATCCAAACTTAATCCTAGGGGCATCTAGCCTAGGAATTCTCATCACACCACACGGTACTTAAATGAAACTTAAACCGTACCTCTTGTAGTCAAATCAATTGAGCCTCTTTTTTAGAAGTCTCCACCAACCTTAGCCCCAAGCCTCACCAAAGCTCCTCAAGCAACACCAATCTCCCAATTGTGCACCAAGATCATCAAATACACTAACATAACCAATATCACATACATACATCAACCTAGGGCTCATAAAAATGAAAAATCACAAGAGTTTGAGCACTTCTTACCTCAGCCCATATGAAGTAGGGATAGAACCCACTTGGAATCCATGTTGGAGTGTCCCTAAACACCCAAAATCACAAGATTTCAACACTAACTATCCAAAAACGTGTAACAGTGGAGAATTTCGAAAACTGGGCAGAGATGAATGGAATACTCACCACAAAACTTAGATAAAATTGTAGAGGATGAGAAGAGCGACGCGTGGCCGCAAACGGCTCGTCAATCGGAGCTTCGTAGCTCAAGTTATGGTGGTTTGAAGATCAAAGAGAGTTAGGTTTTCTCTCTTCTCTTCTCAATTTCAGCGCTCCAACCCTTCCTTTTAGGGTAAAATGAGCTGAAATGCCCATAACTAATATTTATATATGTTGGGTCTTGGGTCCACTTAGGCTCGGTTCACTTATTTTTGTCCGTTGGCCCAATATTAGACCAAAACCTTTAAGATTAGCGCTCTAAATCGCACTTCAAATATTTTTACCTCCCCTAATTATAATTCCTCATTTCTTAATCTTATTTACTCATAATCAATTTTCTCAACTGCAGTACCAGACAGGTCTCAGCTGGTACTGCCGGTCAAAATTTTACTGCGCGCTTTTACGCAGAAAACTATGTTTTCCGACTCGGAAAAATTCACTGAATCCAAATATCATATTTAAATCATCAAATTCCAATTGCCAAATCTTCCAACCATATTCGCTCCTATTTAACTTATTATTTAATTAATTTTGGTTAGACTGGGTATTACATTCTACCCTCCTAACAGAAATTTTCGCCCTCGAAAATTCCATCCATCACTGCGAGTACGCGAGCGTAGTCTGTCTTTATATCCAACGCATAACAGTTCCAATATCCTTTTACTCTGCGCGCTTCCGCTGCCGCGCTCTGATTTCTCTATCTCCGAGGGTCTCGGTCATTCGTTCAACGCTGACCAACAGCCTCGTTCCTTACTTTTATCGTCTCATCAACTCACACCTTATTAAATCTCAAATCATGTCATCAATAATATTGCCATCATCGTTAATCATAGCCATCATCGTTAATCATAGCCATCATCCCACATCACTGTAATCAATCAAAGATCATCACCACACTTTAATCATACTCCATCACTATCCTTTCTCTCTACCAAGCCAATTCCTCTAATCACAGTTCAACTCCAAGCATAACCTCCAAACTTACTTTCTTATTCTGAATTCCTCGAATTTCTATATGACTTGCTGTTGTAAAGTCTCTGACTCATAAATCAAAAACCCCTTTCATTTCTAGAAATCAAATGAGTTTGGAATAACAAGCTAACAAAATCATAAGAATCCGGCTTCCTTTAATAATCTATAAAAGCATTTGAAACACATCCCTTTTGTTAAAGTTATTCAAATCAAAGGTCATTCTCGAAACTATAACCAACACTCCTTCAAATTCTCGAGAAATTTTGACAGCACCTCTCCTAAAAACTAGAGTTTACCACCCATCACGGGTTCCCTCAAACCAATCTCAGTACCACATCAGCATTTCAATTTAATGGTTTTCACATTCATTTCTCAAAACCAATCATTATAAATCTCAATCTAAATCCAAGGTCACTATGATCAAACATCATAGTACTCATCTCTCAAACACGACAACTTGCACTCTCTCGTCATCTAAATCCAATTACGCATCAATGATAATTTCCTCATCCACTTTAGAACCATCAAAGCTCACAGCCGCAATAAATTCTAACTATTTGGGGATCATTACTTGCAGTAACCCGCTTAACCCTTCTAGTATGCAAACTTAAGATATTATAGTAAACTTTTACAGCTCCTATTTGTAGCTATCCAGTGTTACTGCTTCCGCAAGTTTTTGCTGCTTTAATCTGATCTCTCGTCTAGTACTAGCTCTATCACTTACTTCCTCAAGTACTCAACCACAACTTAGCATGACTGGCATTTCAAATCAACATTTCCAAATCCATCATTTAGGACCATTCCTTATCTATTTAAATCAAAGGAACTAAAAGTCACGGGTTCAATCCATTTCACCAAAAATTCAGAAATCAACCAACTACATAACAAACACAACACATCATTCTCAAAAAAAAATCATTTACATCACAAGCATTTATCCATTTGTATTAAGGTAATTCCTTACTCGGATCATCCGGTTTGCCCCTCAGTATAATATTAAGCTCGACAGTTCCAGTTCTACTGTACATGCGGTATTATAAAATCACGCACTGTCCTTTAAGCCTGATGATAATAATTACCTCAATCTTACTGTCGCAATCGGCCCGCATCCTGACTCTCTCCTTGTTGGCAATTTCTTGATATATGCCCTGGTAACCCGCACTTGTAACATACGCCTAACCCCAATCGGCACGGCCTATTTGGGTGATGACTTCCACACCTCTGACAGCTCGAAACATCAGAAGCAGCCGCTGCCCATTTTCCCTTACCGTTCCTTTGGGACTCCTCACTCGTCGCAAAGTTATTCCGTCCTTGGGGAAAGTGTTGTATGTATCCTCTCTCCTTAAACTCTCGACCCCTTGGTGCGAATCCTTGGTTGTGCTCTCTATGACTTCCTTCCTCTGCAACCCTCCTTTTCACACACTCTTCAGCAATTCTGCTCTTATTCACCAACTCTGAAAAAGTTCGGATCTCCATTGGTCCCACTGAACTTAAGATGTCGCTCCGGAGCCCTCCTTCATACTTAATGCATTTTCATTCCTCAAAGTCTCCTAGAGCTCCCTGACACATGCGGGAAAACCTGAATAGCTCCTCAAATTTGTCTGTATACTCAGATACGGACATAGCACCTTGCTTCAGCTGTAGTAACTCCAATTCCTTGGCTGTCTTGGCGGAATTCGGAAAGTACTTCTTATAGAATTCCACCTGGAAGGCATCCCAAGTGATAGGATCATCCCCCTGCTACAGGAGCTGTCGGGCCCCTTGCCACCAATGCAATGTTTCCCCAGTAAGCAGATAGGTAGCAAATTCAACACACTGCTCCTCGGGTACCAACTGCGCTTGCAACGCTCGCTCCATAGCCTGAAACCAGGTATCGGCTTCAGTCGGATTGGTGGTTCCCTTGAACTTAGGTGGATTAACCTTTAAGAAAGTTGCTAGTGTCATCGGGCCCTGAGCTTCCCTTCCGCCATTGCCATTATTGTTTATCTGTTGCCCAAGGGCCTCCGCAGTGGCCTGCATAGCAGCAGCCATATTCTCCAATGTTGCCATAAGGTTTACCGGGTTATTCGGGTTGATTTTCGGTTCCTGTGTACTAGTACGATCTCTCTCACGTCCCCGACCGGGTCTACGAGGCGCCATCTGGTTCCTATACACACCAAACAATCGATATCAAGTTGATCAGTCTCAATATCGGAAGTATAGTGCTTCAAAGTACCAAAGGTACACTCATGGACTCCATGCTAGATGTATCAGTTAGATACCCTAACTAGCACAGGCACAGACTCAGAGAATGCATTGAAGCAAAAGCAGTTCCATCCCTCAGGCTCACAAGGACGAACTGCTCTGATACCATAATGTAACACCCTAATATTCAAATCCTTATGCTCGAGTCATAAGTCAATGATACTACGGTGGTACGACTCTCAGGTGGATTTTTAATATATAAATATAGGTAAATTCGAAAGGAGTATTAATCGAGAAGCCTAAAAAGAGTAGAAATAAAATCGCGAAGACGTATCACTCACGTTTCGACAACGAAAAGATAAAACGTGAAGCCGAAAGCGATATACGGACAAGGCATAAAAGAGATTAAGAGATAGATAACAGATAGATATATATAACATAAGTAAATAGCCACTAGTCACGACCCGCGAAGTTTAGGTCGGCTAGGGTACAATATGAAAGTAGTTGACAACAGTATATCCTAATCTCTCCCAAAGGAAACATAAGAGCCTCTATAGGCAAGTTCCAAAAGAGTTCAATACATAATATAATCTTTTCAAAACAAAGGTGGAGAGATTCTAAGCAAAACACAAACTAAAAAAAATAAATATCTTTGCCGTCTCTCAGACGAACCACAGCTCACTTCTGAACACCTGGACCTATATCTGAAAAACAAGAGATATATACGGAATGAGAACCTCGGGCCCATGGGTTCCCAGTACGGTAAAAGTGCCAAATAAATACAATACACTGCAATAAAAACTCGTTAAGCATCCTAAACTCCTTTTCACCAAATATCTAGCCTAGATTCTCACTAATCCATGAATAGACAACTGTCGTAAGGGGATACTAAATCTAGTTCATGTTACATATGTTTCCCAACTCGCTGACTCTTCCACGAATCAGACTCAGAATCATAAGCAAAACCATCACCAGTTGTTCTGCCTCAGCAACTCTATATCAATACATCATATCCTCGCCTGGAGCTAGTGAAATCACATCAGTGCGTCTACCTAGGGGGTTCAAATTATCTCATTCAAAAATCATCATCATCATGCAATCGCATCATCAATTCATCTCATCAAGAACAGCCCTCAACATCCACCGACACCAACATGAGGAGTCTCTCAGTTGTACAAACACAAGCAATACAGGCAAGTAATACACAAATAAGGTACAAGTAGAACAAGTAGCACATAATCAGGTAACATAGCATATATGATGTAGAAATCCAAAATAAATAGGCAAACCCAAACAATTCAAACATATGCAAATGATGTATGCCTGCCCTATGGCTGATGATATCATCTGTCGGTTATATAGCCAACCCGACATGTCTTGGTAGCTAACCATTGGACAGAAACACCCATTGCAGAGCAAGTAGGCTTGAGCTACAACCCCCTTGCTACTACCCGCTCAACCCAGAGCCAGTGGAATAACCACTACTGCGGCTACTACCCAGACGGGTGTTCAAAAGCTCAACCTGGAGCGAGTGGATTCACCACTACTGCCGCTACTACCCAGGCAACACAATCTCTGACCTGGAGCAAGTGGGACGAACCACAACCCTTGCTACTGCCCAGGATCTCAAAACATACATTCGTTCCGTTTAAAAGCAATCATCATTGTTATCAAATCTCAAACATTAACCTGGAGCAAGTGGGACGAACCACAACCCTTACTACTACCCAGGTATCACAAATACATTCATTCAAAACTCCATAATTAAACTCATTTATCATAAACATCCTTTTCCGTCTCATACCCGGAGCAAGTGGACAACGCCACTACCTACTACCCGGGGTTACACATCACATTTCAACATTTTCCATTATTATCCATTTAACATATTCATTCATTAATCATATATGCATTTATACTCAGCCATAATCAATAATGGCTTTGCCGTAACCCGGCAATAACTCAGCCATCCGGCTCATGGTTCAATCAGGAACCAGCCATTTATCAATAAATATAGCCCTTCGGCTCCTGGCATACACGGTACTTCCACAGTCATCCTCCATATCTCATATAATCATCTTTGATCATCATTGATCATAACTTTTCCCCTTGCTTCATTCGCAAGTTACCACATCCCCTAGCTCCTTCCTCATTGCTAGGCATATCATAAAGATTTAATACATAAGGGGTGAGATCGGAGGCTTAGAAATATGAGATTTGGCTTTTAAAACTCAAAAATCAACTTTGGCATGAAAACAGGGCCACGCGTACGCGTACTCCACGCGCACGCGTGGATGGCCACAAAGCTCATCGACGCGTCTACGTCATACACGCGGACGCGCGGATTGAAACACGGACAGACGATGCGTACGCGTCAGCCACGCGTACGCATGGGTGCATTTGCGCCCCAAACACAAAACTGGCACAACTCTGGCACAACTCTCGGGAAAATGACTGGGCATTGGGTGCAGCGCATCGACACGCACGTGCACACCACGCGCACACGTGGATGGTGCCTTCTTGAAAAATGACGCGTACGCGCCAAGTGTGCCTACGCGTGGAGGGTCATTCTGCTAAAAATTTTCTAATTTAAAAGCTGCATAATTCACAAATTCAACCCCCAATTTTCCGACGGACATAACTTTCTCATTTTAAATCGTTTTTCGCCCGTTCTTCGAACAGCATGGACATCCCGAATCCAATTTCACTTCTAGATAAGTTTCGTACAAAACGGGGATCCAGAGTCCAAGTTATGTCCCATCAAAGTATGCCCAAAAACTATATTTTCATACAAAACCACAAGGTGCCCTTTTCAAAACAAGTCATTTTCAACCATTTTCAAAATCAACCAAAACATGCTAGTTTCAACCCTTTTTTTGAAATCAATCAAAATATACCAAAATCAATATCAAGCCTCCTCAACTCATACATTAACACTTTACCACGATTCACAAAACCGCCATATAACCATTTTTACCCATTTCAAACAAATGGCTAAATTACAAACACATCAACATGTCATACATCCTTCATCATCCCAATTTCCAACAATACTATTTCCAATCAACCATCATTATACATAATCAATGTCATACTCACTATCACGTGGTTTCACCCACAAATCAACCTTAATCATTCCTCAAGCATATATCACAACATACATATCTCTCATGCATTTTCATACCATCAAGACATCAATAATCATAATCACATATATGACCACATAATATTTCTCAACCAAAACCAAACATACCTCATCTACATAATTTTACCCAAAATTACCAAATTCCACACCTCAACTCCTCAAACCTTATTATTCAATAACCAACCCAATCATTCACATATTCATTATCTGAAATTCATCCAATCACTTGTGTCAGCATACAATGCACACATTAACTTACCTTCCTTACCTCTTTCTGGCCTCCGGCCCAAAATTTACGGCCTCCGGCCCAATTTCACAATTTAAATGCATAAACCACAAATCAATACTCATTACCCAATACATCAAATTTTTAATACACCAAGCATACAAGGCCACACAATTCTCAACCCAATCATTAATTCACATTACATACCAACTATGCATATTAGCACCAACCATTTACACAATCCAAACTTAATCCTAGAGGCATCTAGCCTAGGAATTCTCATCACACCACACGGTACTTAAATGAAACTTAAACCGTAGCTCTTGTAGTCAAATCAATTGAGCCTCTTCTTTAGAAGTCTCCACCAACCTTAGCCCCAAGCCTCACCAAAGCTCCTCAAGCAACACCAATCTCCCAATTGTGCACCAAGATCATCAATTACACTAACATAACCAATATCACATACACACATCAACCTAGGGCTCATAAAAATGATAAATCACAAGGGTTTGAGCACTTCTTACCTCAGCCCATATGAAATAGGGATAGAACCCACTTGGAATCCATGTTGGAGTGTCCCTAAACACCCAAAATCACAAGATTTCAACACTAACTACCCAAAAACGTGTAACAGTGGGGAATTTCGAAAACTGGGCAGAGATGAATGGAATACTCACCACAAAACTTAGATAAAATTGTAGAGGATGAGAAGAGCGATGCGTGACCACAAACGGCTCGTCAATCGGAGCTCCGTAGCTCAAGTTATGGTGGTTTGAAGATCAAAGAGAGTTAGGTTTTCTCTCTTCTCTTCTCTCTTCTCAATTTCAGCGCCCCAACCCATCCTTTTAGGGTAAAATGAGCTGAAATGCTCATAACTAATGTTTATATATGTTGGGTCTTGGACCCACTTAGGCCCAGTTCACTTATTTTTGTCCGTTGGCCTAATTTTGGACCAAAACCTTTAAGATTATCGCTCTAAATCGCACTTCAAATATTTCTACCTCCCCTAATTATAATTCCTCATTTCTTAATCTTATTTACTCATAATCAATTTTCTCAACTGCAGTACCAGACAGGTCTCAGCCGGTACTGCCGGTCAAAATTTCACTGCGCATTTTTACGCAGAAAACTATGTTTTCCGACTCGGAAAAATTCACTGAATCTAAATATCATATTTAAATCATCAAATTCCAATTGCCAAATCTTCCAACCATATTCGCCCCTATTTAACTTATTATCTAATTAATTTTGGTTAGACAGGGTATTACACCCTCCATAACTGCTCAAAAGAAAACTGGTAGAAAACCGTCAAACCGACCAAAAAATGATCGGTTGGACCGGACCGGTAACCGGTCGGTTCGCTTAAAACGACGTCGTTTTTAGTTTGTAAAAAAAAAAGAAACGGCTCCAGGATTCCAGCCTTCCAGGTCATTCCTAACCCCCCCTCGTAACCCAACCCACAACCATTCAGATTTCATTCATTCATGTACTGGAGAGTGGAAAACTCTGAAATTTGAATCGAAGAAACACTAGCCACCTAGCCCTCCATCGTCGCCGCCTAACACAGGTCCTCAGTGGCGCCGCCGCCGTCCCAGGTCATCAGCAACACCGCTTCTTCCTCCATCGTTGCCGCCTAACCCAGGTCCTCCATCGTCACCGCCTAACCCAGTAACTCGGCATGTCCTCTTCGGCTCTTCATCCTCGCTGGCTTCTCGGCACAGACCCAGGTTAGTGGCTTCTCGTCTTCATCTTCACTGAGGGTTTGGTCTTCTTCTTCAATTTTTGTTCCATTTTTCTTCAAATCTACTTCAAGTCTGCTTCGGTCTTTGTTTCAAGTTTGGTTTTGAAGGTTGGTTCTTCAATTCTTCTTTTGGTTCTGTCTTGTATTTGCTGGTTGCTAATGGTGGAAATTTTACAAATTTGCAAATTTGTATGTATGGTTCTGATTGTATGGTAGAAATCTGTATGTATTAAAATTTGTTTTACCAGTTGCTGATAGTGTTTTACTGGTTCTGATGGCTCCTAATTTGTTTGTTGCAATATTGTTGAATGCTGTAGGCAGAATTTAGATATGGACTTGTTGAGAATTTTTTTTTTATTTTTCATTGTGTTGTATAGGCCATATACCACTGTCTACTACTCCAATAATTAACTCACTCTCTGCCACAGAGGCAGGTAGATGGGTGCTAAATCTATCCAAACTAGCAAAAGTTAGATCCAATCCAAGGAAGTATGGTGTTCTTGTTGTGTGAAGCTCATATTTGCGCTCCGATATAGCGAAAGGATTCCTGGTTGCTTCGAGAGCGCCTCTGCTTCTTGGTTAGTCAGCCTTGTTAAGAAGCCATGGACTACATGCTTGTAGGTGTATAGCATCTCAACTGATTCTGATACTGATTGTGATTCAAACCAATTGTGGTGATCATTAAAACTTGCTAGCATGGTGGACTTCTCCATATGGACTATATATATTTTTTTGGATTGTTCTATGTTATTTTTTACTATGGTGTGTTTGGCACAGAAAATTAACAGAAGAGTCTGAAGAAACTTGAATTTTAGCATCTTCATTTTGTGACTGTAATCTTGCCAACTGAATCTTTGGCTTGTGTCTTGTTTTTTTTATTTAGATATGTGGAAATGTTAAGGTATTTATTTTTGTTGATTTGAAACTCTTGAACTTTTATATATCATATGGGCAAAGATTCTTTTACGTGATAATTAGAGGTTATACAAAAAGGGTTGTTCTCAAAGCAACTGAAAAATATGGACTAAGTTATAGAAAATAATTAGGTAGTGTTGTTAAATTGAATTAATAATGCTCAAAACAACTGAAAAATATGGACTAAGTTATAGAAAATAATTAGGTAGTGTTGTTAAATTGAATTAATAATTATTTGTGTGTATATGTGTTTAGATCCATGAAAAGGTACTACTTTTCAGGAAGTTATGCAAGCTTGAACAGACCATTGTGTTAATCTCTTGTGTAGTTGTGTTGCCTCTTCACATTATGTTATGTGTTTAGATATGCTTTTTTATTATTTAACTTTTGAGTTTGGATTTTTTATAAGATCATATGTATTTAGTTGATGATATTTTATGTAGTGTTTTAAATTTTGAAGATATTTTAAGATTTATATTAAACTATAATTATGTTTTAGGATGTTTATTTATAATTTATTTATTATTCTATTCTAAAATGGTTTTTCTGGTTGAACCACTGGTTAGACCGGTTGGACCAGTAAACCAGTGAACCAGTGACTAGAGCGGTTTGATGATCGGTTTGGTTTTTAGAACCTTGCCATCAACCCTCCTTCAACCCCAAATACCAAGCCACTATCCCCCATTAAACCCCCAAGAGTCCTCTTCAACTATGCTATATCCCTTTGCATCCTCTTCTTCTCTGCATTCATTACATGATACTTCCAATTATGTTAATCAAATGCCTGCACCATTAACTATATTACCTATTTTTCTACCTCATAATTATGCTTATGTACCTGCTGTCACTAACAACTCTGCTAGTTTTACTTCTTTGCGTACAGGTGTTGTTTAGCCTGCTAGCATTGAGATTGTGCTGTCATTCTCTCTTCCTGCCTCAAGCAGCCTGCATCCTATGCAAACTCGTAGCAAAACTAGAAAGCTCAAACTTCGGACCTATGCAACCGTTCTTACCAAGACTGCCCTTGACGAAGCTGAAGAGTACTTTCAACCAGTATGGTTTCATCAATACCAAATCAGACACATCCCTCTTTACATGGTTCTCATACTCATTCATCATCTACATTCTAGTCTATGTAGATGACATATTGGTGATTGAAAACTCAAAAATTAAAATTTCTAACCTAATTACTTGCTTAAATGCTATATTTTCACTGAAGGACTTGGGAAAGATGAGTTACTTTCTGGGCATTGAGGCAGTAAAGTCCACTAGCACCAAGTACATCAAAGACTTGTTAGCTAAAGCAGGAATGGATGATGCCAAGACAGTGCCTACACCCATGATATTTAGTCTTAAGCTGTCAGCTCGTGGAGATGACATTTTTCAAAATCCAGCCTTGTACAGGTCTATAGTTGGTGGTATCTAATATGCCACAATTACTAGACCTAAAATTTCTTTTGCTATGAACAAAATATCTTAATTTATGCATACCCCTTTGAAAAGTCATTGGAAAGCGGTTAAAAGGATTCTAAGATATCTTGTAGGGAGTCAGGGACAGTCAACTATGCTATGAGGTTTCAAAAGGCTAATGAAAGTCGAATCTACGACTTTAATGACTCAGATTGGGGCAGTGATATTGATGATAGAAAATCTACTATTGGATTTTGTGTATTTCTTGGTCCAAACTTAATCTCATGGTTAAGCAGAAAACAAAATGTAGTCTCAAGGAGCTCCACAGAGACAAAATATTAAGGGATAGCTACTGGTTTAACTGAATCATCTGGATTCAAAATTTGATGAGTAAAATGAGAAATCCATGCTCCATCACACCAAATCTCTACTGTGACATTCAAAGTGCAGTCTTACTAGCTGCAAACTCAGTCCTTCACAGCAGAAACAAACATTTCAAACTTGACTTGTATTTTGTGAGAAATCATGTTGTACAAAAGAGAGTCAATATTTTGCACATTCTCTTCCAAGACCAAATAGCTGACAGCTTCACAAAACTCATTTCTAATCTCAATTTCCTAAAATTTAGATCCAATGTAAGAGTTACAGAATGCATCCAAAGTTACCACAGATCTAATGAATGCAGTGTCAACAAAAAAACCTCAAAAGACAAAGTAACAGAATTGATGTTAGCAATAATAAATGTATAAGTCAGTCACAACTGAGAGTCGGTTAATGAATTAGTTACAGTTAGAAACTGTTAAAAGTTTCCAAATATTGTTAGTTAGCCAAGTTAGTTAGAAATCTAGCTATCTAAAGTACTGTACTTATGGCAAGAAAAGGTTAATGCCATTTTTAATTCTCCACAAATAAGTTTTTTCTGCATCTCTTATTTTCTTTTTCTCCCTTGTTGTTTATATTCTTTATCTCTAGTTACTCATAAGAGTCAGAAATTGATGGAAGAATTTGGATCTTGTGGTTCTTTCGATCTTCCTCAACCAAAGCCTTTTGTATTCCTAGGTGGCTGAACTGCAACTCCTTTGATGGGGAAGGAGTAACAAAGGCGACTTTAGTATATTGGGGACCGAAACCTTGAAGGTCTATTTATATTTGAGTATGGCACCCATTAAACCCTAAAACCCAAATAAAATAGTATCTAAAACCCAAAAGATAATATATCTAAAATCCAAAAGATAATTATCTAAGGAACAAAAGATAATATCCGGTTTTATTCTCATTTAATTCCAAATCAAAAGTAATAATGACTTATTCAATTTAGCATTCATAACAATAAATGAGATCACCATTATATAAGTCATTTAATTTGAAATAGCATAATTTGTGATTATAATTAATATATGTATTACCCACAAATAAATTAGAAAATTAAATAATTTCCTAACAATCTCCCACTTGGGCTATACATATATTCTTTCTTGATATAATCACATCTTATAAACTTTATACGCGCATCTGAATGCTATTTCTCTTATTACTTTAACAATCTGGTCCGTCTCATACATTAGATATGGAACTACCGTAGCTTTTATCACATTAATGTCGTGACTAAACCACGACAATCACCATACTAACATACTTAACGACATAGATCAAATTTGGATGAGTAATATAGAAATTACATGCCAAGTGATCTCATGCATGTCTATTTCCAGCTGGTCCAACTTTATTGAGATCAAACACAAAACAAATATTGCAAAATGAACATTTCATACAACATGAAATAAACCATCAACTTAATTCTACAGAAAAATAATTCAATATCTGTCATAGGACATATAGTATAAAATAAACTCCCACTAAACAAAGGCATCACAAATATTGACACCCATCCGAGCAGTGTGCTCATGAAAGACTTTAGGAATCAATCCCTTGGTTAATGGGTCTGCTAGCATATACTTTGTTCCTATATGTTTTATGGAAATCTGTTTTTCTTGAATTTTCTCCTTGACAACTAAGAACTTGATGTCTATATGCTTCGATTTTATCAAGCTCTTATTGTTGTTGGAGTATAATACTGCTAACTTGTTGTCACAGAATATCTTTAATGGCCTTTCAATGTCATTTACTATATGAAGCTCAGTGACAAAGTTTCACAACCATATGCCATGAAATTGGAATCAGAGTACCTAATGATCTCCAAATTTTCTGATCTCCGATAAATAAGCATGAAATCTTTTGTTCTCTTTAATTAACGCATTACGCGTTTAACAGCTATCCAATTATCCATGTATGGATTGCTCAAGTATTTACCCAACACTCCCATTATAAATGATATATCGGGATGTGTACAGACTTGAGCATACATTAAATTTCCTAATGCTGATGCATAAGGTTTATTATGCATTGCTGTCTTCTTAAGATCATTTTGGGGCATTGCTTGAAACTAAACTTGTCTCCTTTAGCTTCGAGTGTGTCCATTGGTCTACAACTTTTCATGACATACCTACTTAAAATCTTTTTTTTATATAGTTCTTTTGTGATAATCCAAGAATACCTTGAGAGCGAACTCTTAGTATCTCGATTCCTAATACAAAAGAGGCATCACCAAGATCTTTCATTTTGAATTTGTTCGATAGAAATTTCTTAGTTTCATGCGACAAGCCTATATCGTTACTGGCAAGTAGAATGTCATCAACATATAAGATCAAAATATGTATTTACTCCCACTGAACTTGCGATATACACACTCATCTATGATATTTACCTCAAAACCATGAGGTAATGACTTGATGAACTTGTGATACCATTGACGGGAAGCTTGTTTGAGACCATAGATGGATTTTCTCCTTTCTCTATTGGATCTCCTTAATGACACTTCTTGAGGTTGTTGAGCTTGCTGTATGGATTGGGGTTGAGGAGGATTTTCATTATTTTTTGGTATTGTAGCAGTATCTTAAGCAACAGCAATATTCTCATTGTTCTCTTGTATTGTAACTGGATCTACAACAGGATTCTCATTGTGCTCTTGTACTATAACTGTATCTTGAACAATAATAGGCACAAGGTCCTGATCTTTGTTAGTTATAGAATCCTCATCAAAAGCAATATTCATAATATTTCCTTTCCCCCAAACTCAACATCCTCAAGAAATCTCGCATTTCCCGTTTCAAAAATAGACCTTGATGCGGGATTGTAAAACTTGTACCCCCGTGAGCGCTCAGCATGACCAACAAAGTAGCAACTAATTGTCCTTGAGTCCAATTTTCTTTCATGCGGCCTATAAGGTCGCGCCTCAGCTGGACATCCCCAAATATGCAAATATTTTATACTGGCCTTTTCCCAGTCCAAATTTCATATGGGGTTTTGTTAACTGCTTTGCTTGGCACCCTATTATGGATGTACACTACGGTCTTTAAGGCTTCTCCCCAGAGTGATTTAGGTAAGAAAGAATGACTAATCATACTTCTTACCATGTCCTTAAGAGTTCAGTTCCTTCGCTCTGTAACACCATTCATGCTAGGTTTGCCTGGCATGGTGTATTGCGGAATAATACCACACTCCTCTAGGAAAAGAGCTAAAGGCCCAAGACGTTGCTCACCTGAACCGTCATATCTTCCGTAGTATTCACCACCACGATTAGATTTGATAGCTTTAATTTTCTTTCCAAGTTGAAGTTCAACTTCAGCTTTGAAAGATTTGAAAACATCCAAGGCTTGGGACTTTTCATGAATTAAATATAGATACCCATAACGAGAGTAATCATCTATGAATGTAATAAAGTATCATTGTCCATTCCAAGAGACAGTAGGGAATGGGCCACATATATCGGTATGTATCAGTTCTAAGACATCTTTAGCTCTCTCGGCACCTAATTTCCTTTCGTTTGTCGTTTTCTCCTTTATGCACTCAATACAGACTTCAAAGTCCGCCAAATTTAGGGGTCCAAGAATTCCATCCGACACGAGCCTCTGAATTCTCTGTTTAGAGATGTAACCTAGGCGTTTGTGCCATAATGATGTCAAATTCTCATTTAGTTTTTGTTTTGTACCCGTTTACAGTATTTCATTATTATAGGAATTTAAGTCAAGCCTATATAAATTATCCACCAAATGACCAGAGCAAATATTATTCGAATTATAAAAGAAACTGACTTTATTGTCTCCGAACGAACAAAAATAACCTAATTTGTCCAAACGAGAAATATAAATCAAATTTCGTCTAAATGACGGTACATAAAATGTCTCCAATAAATCCAAGTAAAATCTACTCGTGGAACATAATCTAAAGGTTCCTATAGCTTCGACTACAACTATATTGCCGTCTGCCACATAGATGTATCTTTCAGCATCACTTGGCGGTCGGCTCCACAGACAACCCTGCATAGTAACACTTACATGAGTAGTAGCAGCAGAATCTACCCACCAAGTATCAACAGGTGTATAACTTAAACTAGCCTCAGAACAAACAAAAGTAAGAATTATACCCTTCTTTGCACGCCAAGTGCCATATTTGGTACAATCCTTCTTCATGTGTCCCGCCTTCTTACAGAAGAAGTAGGTTGAAATTTGATCCTGTTTCTTAGCCTTTTTCTACTGAGAAGGCATATCCGCAGTAGTATCACGCTTTCTTTTATACTGAGAAGATGAAGCCATGTGAGCACTTTCAGTCTTATCTTGCTGTAGCCTCTCTTCTTCTTGCACACAATGAGATATAAGCTCATTTAAGGACCAAGTGTCCTTCATAGTGTTATAACTCACTTTGAATTGTCCAAAGTGTGCAGGAAGGGAAATCAAAATGAAATGCACGAGTAGATCTTCAGACAACTCTAACTTTAGTGCTTTCAATTTTGAAGCAAGATGAGACATTTCCATAATGTACTCCCTTATGTTCCCTTTACCTTTATACCTCATGGAGACAAGTTTACTCAAAAGACTACTTGCCTCTACCTTTTCATTCTTAGTAAAGAATTTTTCAACATCCTTTAGAAATTATTTGACATTTTTATCCTCAGTAATTGAGCCCCGAAACGCCTCAGGAACTGAGCGTTTCATGATCATAGTGCTCATTCGATTGGATCTCTCTCACTTCTCTATTTTAACCTCATTGAGATTTTTCGGAGTGGAAGTGGGTTTCTCCTCTCGAAGAGCTATATCTAGATCCATACAACCAAGGACAATCTCCACGATATCCTTCCAAACTTTAAAGTTTGAACCATTCAGCATAGAAATACTGCTAATTTATGCAAAAACATTGGTAGTTGAAGCCATAGTTTCTGGATTAGAACAAATGAACATGCAGTAAATATTAGTTAAATAATGAGAAAAATCCATATTGAGATATCTAGAACAACATTAATTTTCAATCTTTGGATAGAAAAATTAACTGTAAGTGATACTCTCATTGTAGTAATCAAATATTGTCAAAATTCCTGTCACACATTAAGCCTTTCTTTGGACCGACTTAATGCGCACATGGAAACTTAAACTTCGTAACCTATTTATTACTGCATATATTTTCTATTAATTGGTCAAACAATAATTTTCCTTTGGGCCGATTATTGACCGCATAATTAATAGAAAATAAATAAAAGTGTGCAGTGCTTATTATTTTGCCAAACAATAAACTTCCTTTGGGCCGATTATTGTTCGCATAAATAATAAGCATTACTTTATTCTTAATTAGTTACCCAAATATGTATTTCCATCAATATGTGTATATAATTCGGCCAAATACAGACCTTCCTTTGGGTCGACCAATATTTGCATGAATTACATATCACCATATTCTTAATGTTTTAAATAAATCAATTTTCACAAAAGAGTCTACTTTGACAGCATAATGTTTAATCAATTTATTTCAAAATCAAATCTTTATAAAATAGATGAGTATACCAATCCAAATTGTTACTAGTTTCCTTATGTAACAATTAAAAAAATATTTAAATCGCAAAAAAGTTTAAATCTTAATAATATATTTTCAGACCTTAAAAAAAATATGATTATAACTGAATTTATGTAAAAAAAAATTCTTGATCCATTAAAATTAATTATTATAAAATTAGTAGATATAATAATCTTTTTTTATATATATAAAAAAAGCTAAAAATATCATATCAACCAAATATATTTATATATATAAAAATAAATTAAGAACGCCGATTAATTTCGTATATATTATCGGCAACTTATTATCACTATTTTCTCCAAAAAGAACGAATCCATGAAACAAATAGTGAGAAGGTGCATGATTATTATCCACACACATATGTTACTTTATCATGTGTCAAAAACGCAGTACATTCACATATATACAAAATACATTAACAACTAAATCAATATATAAAGAAGGCACTGCAATTTTTAAAGTCAATGTATACACTAAAACAAATAATAAATTCACCGGATTCATAAAATTGAATTCGATCCAAACAGAAAGCAACAACGCAAACGTGGTGAAATTAAAAAAATATATATTTTTTCAATGACCTAATTATGGGTGGATATGATACTATTTGTTGAAATAAATTAATTTTATTAATTTAGATCATCTATATTAAACCACCAAAAATATAATATAATGCGAGAGTGTATCTTTACTCATAAGAGTCAAAAATTAATAGAAAGATTTGGATTTTGTGGTTCTTTCGATTTTCCTCAACCAAAGCCTTTTGTATTCCTAAGTGGCTGAACTGCAACTCTTTTGATGGAGAAAGAACAACAAAGACGACTTTAGTTTATTAGAGACTGAAACCTGAAGGTCTATTTATATTTGAGCATGGCACTCATTAACCCTAAAGTCCAAATAAAATAGTATCTAAATCCCTAAAGATAATATATCTAAAATTTAAAAGATAATTATCTAAGGAACAAAAGAAAATATCCGATTTTATTCTCATTTAATTCCAAATCAAAAGTAATAATGACTTATTCAATTTAGCATTCATAACAATAAATGAGATTACTATTATATAAGTCATTTAATTTAAAATAGTATAATTTGTGATTATAATTAATATATATATTGTTCACAAATAAATTAAAAAATTAAATAATTTTCTAACACGTGTCACTTGATTCGACAGTCGCATTCAAACTTGTGCATAGCATTGACTCCAATTCTTCACATTCACAGTGCACTTAATTTCACTATTTTGTTGCATTGTTTAATTTTGTCTTTAATAAGATTTAGAGTTTAGACTAATATTTACTAATAAATAAATTAAAATATTTAAGATTAAACAAAAAAATTAAAAAAAATAAATAATTATTCAAATATTAAGATGATAATAAATTGAATCAAATAACATACACATCTAAATTAATTAAATTAAATAATTAATATAATAAATTAATTATAAGTATTTAGCTTAATAAAATAAGTTAAATAAATAAAAATATCTTATATACCATATAAAAATTATTAATCAAAATACATAACACAAAAAATAATATAAATTAAAATAAAATTAATTTATTTATTTCAGTTAAATTAAATAATTAATATAATTAATTAGTTATAATTAATATAATTTAATAAAATATCAAATAATTTGATAGTTATCTCAATCAAATTAAATAAATAATTAATTATAACACTTAAAAGTATCATTAATCAAAGTACATGTAAGACAAAAAGTTAATATAAATTAAAATAAAATTAATTTATTTATTCTAATCAAATCAAATAATTAAGTAATTGATTAATTATAATTAATATGGTCAAAGAAAATATTAAATAGTTTAATGTTTATTTCAATCAAAACAAATAAAATAAATAAAAAATATCTTCAAAAACGTATCACACCACATATATTATCAACCGAAAAAAATTTGATTTTAATAATATGGAATAGATTTTGTGCTTGTTTGTGTACCATTAAATCGATAAAAAAATATTTTTGTTCAATAAAAAAAATCTTTTTTATTTTTTAGTATGTTTGAAAAATTTTTAATAGTAAAAATAAAAATACTAAAAAAATAAAAAATATCTTTTTTGAGAAGTTATAATTTATATCTTTTTTTAAAAGATTTTAAAAAAAATTCATATAATAAATGAATAAAAAAATACTTTTATCTTATTTTGTCCAAAAATAATTAATAAACAAAAAATTTTTTTAATTACATGAGATATCTAAACATAAAATCATTTTTACTTTTATAAAAGATCTTTTAAAAAATTATCATTAAAAATAATCTTTTTTAAAAATAGTGTCCAATCCCAAATAATAAATAACAGATATATCCTTTATAAATAGATGACAATGCACAAGAATTGACATATATCATCAAAAAGCTTCTAAAGAGTTTTTTTTTTTTTTTTAATTACTTACCAAGCATGGCCAAGCATTTCTCATTCTATGCCCCTCTGCTTTTTCTGGTCACATCAAGTGAGTGATATTATGATAATTTCTTTTGAAGTTTATATTTTTGTGATTAACAATCAACAACAACTTTTTAAAATAATTCTTACATTTATATTATATATTACATGTGAATTGTAATTTATATGTGAATATTGTTAGAATTTTAGTTTTTTTTTTTCCCTATTATTTGAACCTTTATATTCACGAGACTACAACAATTTAGTTTTCAGTGATTGTTATAAAAAATGACATCTAAAAAAGATCAAAATTATAATCCTCTAAAACTAATTATAATAAAATAAGATAACATAAGAAAAACAACTTCATTGTCCTCCTATACTTTCTCTTCCAAAATTTTGACACGAACAATATTTTCTACTAACATATATAACTATATATGTATGTAGGTGCTCTCATAGTTATGGTGGCTAGTGGCCAGTGCAAGTTTCGGAATGGCGATTGCACCACCAACTGTAACTACAGATGTGCCAGCACTGTTAGTGGCAGTCAAGGATTGTGCGGTCCCGATATCGGTGGAGTGCAGAAATGTTGGTGCTATTTCGAGTGCGAAGTGAAAACATGTAAAGAAAATTTTGTAATGAGTGAAAATTGTGAAGAACATAAGTGTACTCTTGCTTGTATTAACAAGCATCCTGGCAAGTCAGCTGAAGGAAAATGCCGATCAGTCCCACCAAATCTGCTAACTATTTTTTGTCAATGTACTTACTTCTGTCCTTAGATTATGAACTTATCTATGTATAATAAAGTTTTCTTGAAAGCTATATATAAGAAATTAAGTGAGCCTAATTTATTCTAAAAATTAGCAAATAAGGATTACTCACACTTATAATGACTATCAGACTTTTAATTTTTAGACTATGTGAGACTTAATACTATATCATAGGCGTTGCAGCAATAACATGTTCGATGTATATAGTCATCCTGATCTGGGGGTTTGATTCTCTGCAAGAATGCATATAATGTAAGACAAGGTCTCATCTAAATTAATAAAACCATGATACGATTTCTCAACATATAATATAATAAAACAGGGATCTTCACCCATGAATGTGCTACCTGTCCAATTCTGCATCAATATGAATTCATATATGCTTTAGTAGTAGTGCACACCTCCAAATTGTTGTTCTAACCGAGCCACAATGTGTTTTCCGTAAGTGTATTTCTTCAAAGCATGAGCATGAACTCTGATGTGAGTAAGCAAGAGTGCTCGCTGATTTTAAGAACATATACCAATAACCTTCTGGATCATATAATTTGCAAATTGGTCTTTCATCATGATCTGCAGGGAATCAAAACAGGATTTAGTAAATAAGTGTAGCCAAAATCAAATGCCTCACAAGTTGAAAAATGAATTTGAACGGTCTTTGCATGTGGAAGAATCATTGATACCGTATAAGCATGCAAAATTATACGATATGACAAGTTGACAACTATCATATATTCCTCATTTTCTTTTATGGAAGCTAAAGAAGCGTAATCTCCTATGAAGAACAATGTATGAACATTTCTTAGTAGATATATATGATGGTTCAAAACTAAGACATTTGAAGCATTAAACATTCTTCTCAATCCTAATGTATTTATCATCAAAATATTTCAAGGATTACGGATCATTTTTATTAATATCTTACATGCCAGTGAATGAATGAAGAGTTCATTTCTTGTATGGGGCCAGTGGAAATTCTGAAGAGTTAGAACACAATTAACCTTGTCAGTTGTCAAGTTCACAATTACCAATAAATTATCATTTTGTTTTTCATGTCCAATAATCTTGGAAACTAACAACTCTCGTTCAGTGGCATCATCATACTCTAGACATTTCTCAATTACATTTGAATCAAACTTATTTATTCTAGTTAAATCAAATTTATTTATCTCAATCAATTCAAATAAATAATTAATTATAACGCTTTTAAAAATAATTAATCAAGATACATAAAACGAAAAAAGGAAAAATGTTTTGGAACGAAGAAAAGAAATGATTGGTGAACTCACCTGAAAGAAAGAAGGAATGAATGCGTGGGAAGAACGAGAATGAAACATGCATGAGTTTGTACTAACTCTGATTTTTCACCCAACAATTTACCCAAATTAATTTGTGAACCTTTTAATATTAGACATTTTAGTCTTTTAAATTTTAAATATAAAAAATATTTTTTACTGTTTATTTTTATTAGATAATATAATTCTCATTTAATTTGATTCATTATTTAATTAAAATTATTTTTTTAGAATTGTTTTGTATTTCGTTTTTTGAATCAAATTGGAGATTATATTATCCAACAAAAATAAATATTGTAGACTATTTTGTATACTTTAAAATTTAAGGAGAAAAAAGTTTGATTTTAAAAATTTTAAATACTTATTTAGGTAATTATTTTTTTTATTTTTGGATCTGTCAATTATAGCAACTTTTTAAAATTTACTACAAAATAATGCATAAAAAAATTTAATATGAGGCCAAAACGTGAGATGTATAAGTATATTATTTTTTTATTTTAGTTTTTTTTTTAATATGGACACCGTTTAGCAGAAATCAAAATTGGAAGGTCTAATTTTAAGTTTAAAATATTTTAATTATCTGAAAATAAAAATTGAAAGATCCGATTTCAATTTTAAAATTTTTTATTTTTTAAAACAAAAATTAAAAAGTTCGATTTAAATTTTAAAATTATTTTTTTAAAACAGAAATCGAAAGATGCCTATTTACTATTTAGCGAAGTCTTTGTTCAAATTTTCAAATTTTTTAAAACAGAAATCAAAATGTCCTATTTTTATTTTTTATTTTTGTTTTCACATTTTCAATTTTTTTTTTAAATCATCTATTGAATGTAGCTAAATCATTGTTCTTCTAATCAAATGTGTCTTTTTCTTTTCGGAGACAGTGCATTATCATGCAATATTTTTAATCAACCCAATTCCAAGTAAAGGAAGTTACTCATATAAAGACGCTTAAAACGTCTTTTTTTAAAGACATTTTTTAATAATTAAAAATTTAATCTATATAATAGATCAAATTGTGTTATTTTTGTCAAAATTAGATAAAACAAATCAATTTGACCGAAAAATCGATAAATCAAATCTCGAACCAATCTAAATTAATATTCTTTTTTTATAGAAAATGACTATAATACTCTTATTATAAAAAAATAACTAAAATATTTTTATTATATATATTAACTTTGAAAATCCTAAATTAGAGCATTGAGAGAGGAAAAAGATTAGGATTTAGAATTTTTAAAATATATAATAAAAATATTTTAAGTCATTTTCTAGAATAGGGATATTATAGTCATTTTTATAAAAAATATTAATTTAAATCGGTTCAAGATTTGGTTTATCGATTTTTTGGTCAAACTGATTTATTTCGTCTAATTTTGACAAAAATAACACAATTTGATCGATTATATAGGTTGTTGAGTTAAGAAATTAACTAAATTAATTAGTGATGACAAACATTATTTTTGGCAAAATAAATAATTAGAGTTGTTAAGTTAATAAGTATACATTGCTAATTATTTATGTTGTGTTGCAGGCCATAATTCATTTTTGGCAGCCCAAGTTGAATGAATAACAAAACAAAGCTAATGGGCTGAATGGAAAATATGAATAAAGACAAGCCCAAGTCATTCATATCAAACAAAGAAGCATAGCAAGGCACCACGGGCCAAAAAGAGAAGAACCCGATACAAGCTTGAAATTGTTTTCAATTTCCCACCATTTTGCTCTAACCAAAGCAACGTTCCTCTCCTCTCTTATCAAATCAAATCAAGACTTCAGTAAAGTAAGAAAGAGAAAGAGAAGAAAAGCTTCCTCCATAAGCCAGTAACCAAAGAAGCAAGAAAGAGAAAATCTAAAGCTTGAAGCACAGAAGCTAAAGCAGAAAATCTAATACAAATCAAGCTTAAGAAAGGTAATCCATCTCATCTTGCATGCATCAGATCTTTATCCTTTCTTCCCTACTCTCTGTTCTATCTGAAAATGGCATTCAAAGAAAAAGTTGATCTCTGTTCTTCACTGCTACAAATCCACGATCACAAGAGATTCTTGGGGACCAAGTTGCATCTCTATGGTTCAGATTTGGTTGACCATTGGAAAACAATTTCGGTTACTCCTTTGTGGCTTTCGGTCAAGTTAGAAAAGTCAGAAGGAAAGGTTCTACTTTAATGATTGAGAAGAAAAAGTGAGCTTGTGGGTTGGTGAAGCTCAAGACTCAAGATGTTGACCTTGGAGGAAGAACCAAGGAACATGCAAGGAGATAAAAAGAAGCTTGTTGTTCATTCTGAAGTAAGGAGAGATAACCAGTGAACTTGAGGTGTTTGTTCTGAGAGAGCTCTTTGAAGAAGTTCAACTAACTGGACAGTGTAACCAATTCAAAGGTGCATTCCGCCAGTATGAAGAACTAAATCAGAGGCTTGCTAATCTGGTTTTTCGCATAGCACAGAGGCTGTTGATGAAGTCAATCTCCTTCATGTTTTTCTGATTGTGATGTACTTTTCTAAGCTTATCTTTCTGTAATTTCTTGAGAGAAAAGGCATTGTGAGAAAGCTTGAGAAAAAGCCAAGAGTTGAAAAAGTCTGAGTGAAACACTTGAGAGAAAAACCTAGAGTTATTTTCTGATTTCTTTAGGTTGGTTAAGTGTCTTGTATCTTGTACCTGTTTGGTATCCCTTTCTTAGTTGGGTTAGCACTAAGAATAAATAGTTAGGTGTTAGCATAGCCAATGTCAAGTTAGGTTAGAACTTGAGTGTGAAATTAGTGTATGTAATACTGTTAACTATAGTGAAATTCTTCCATATTTGTAGAGGAGACTGGATGTAGGTTGCATAGCACAAAGCAACCGAACCAGGATATATGCTGGTGTTAGCTTTTTCTTCTCTGTCATGTTCTGTTTTCTGATATTCATGAGACAAAAATAAATTGTCTCATAAATTTCCGCTGCTGAGTTCAAACAGAATCAGATTTGTAACTTCGATTAAAAAGGGTCAAAACAGCAACTTAAAAGGAAGGCATAGATTCAACCCCCATTCTCTAAGCCTACCACAACCTTCAATTGGTATCAGGAGCTAAGTCTCAAGAATCAAGCTTAACCGCTTGGAGCAAAGATCCAATGGCGAACAACTTGGGCACAACCACAGTTGCCTACACCCTCACTGAAGGTCAGTCAAACAACCGACCACCTTTCTTCAACGGGAAGAACTATTCCTACTGGAAAGAAAGGATAAGGATCTTCATCCAATCCATTGACTACAACCTATGGAAGATCGTTGTGAGCGGCCCAAAGATCCCAACAAAAACAAGTGATGATGGAGTGGTGACTCCAAAAGAAGAAGCTGAATGGAATGAAGATGATAAGAAGAAGATAGAGCTGAATGCTAAAGCAATCAACCTTCTTCACTGTGCTATCAGTTTTGAAGAATACCGGAAGGTGTCTAGATGCAAGACAGCCAAAGAAATCTGGGAAAAACTCCAGGTTACACACGAAAGCACTAAACATGTAAAAGAAACGAGGATTGATATGCTGCGAAAAGAGTACGAGATGTTTAGCATGAAGGATGGAGAAAGCATTGATGAAGCGTTTGAGAGATTCTCAATCATAATCAACAACCTTGATGCTTTGGGTACAAACTATGCAGAACAAACATTGGTGAGAAAACTCCATAGAAGCCTCACAAAAGAGTGGGAAAACACTGCCACTGTCCTAACCGAGAGTAACAACATAAGTCCCATAACCTATGATGAGCTGAGAGGAAAACTCCTTGCCTATGAAGCCACACACACAAACACAGACTCAAAGAAAAAGGGAATAGCCCTTAAGTCACAAATAGAACCGAAAGAAAGTGAGTCAAGTGATGGTATTTCAGATGACGAGCTTTTGTTTTTTGCTAGGAGATTTAGAAGGATGTTGAAGAGCAAAGGCAAATACAAGGGCTCAAGTTCAAAGGAGCACAAGATAGACTTGAGCAAGGTGACGTGTCATCATTGCAAGGAGGCTGGACACTTCAAGTCAAACTGTCCAAAGCTCAAAAAGGAGGACAAAGGAAAGAAGGAAAGGAAGAGAGTACTCATGGCAGCTTGGGAGGATCTTGAGAATGACTCAAATGAAGAAGAAGAATCAGAAGGAGATAACAAAGACTGCTTCATGGCTGGAAACAACAATCTTGATGAGATTTGCCTAGCATCCAAGAACAAACAGGACATATGGTACATGGATAGTGGATGTTCAAGGCACATGACAGGAAGGTCAACCTACTTCATCAAACTAAATAAGTATGATGGAGGTTTTGTGACCTTTGGAGATGATGGTAAAGGTAAAATCATTGCTGTTGGAAAAGTAGGTAATGAGCAATCTACTTTCATTGATGATGTGCTTTTGGTATGTGGTTTAAAGCACAATCTTTTGAGCATAAGTCAGTTGTGTGATTTAGGATATTTAGTTGTTTTCAAAAGGCTTGAATGCTGTGTTGTAAATGAAAAGACAAATGAAGTGATTTTTGTTGCCAAGCGTTTCAATAATATGTATGGACTTACTCTTGATGAACTAAAAGATCAAAATGTAGCGTGTCTCCACTCTAAAGATTCTGAAAAGTGGTTATGGCACAAGAGATTGGGCCCTGCAAGTATGTTTCAAATAAACAAACTTGTAAAGAAAGAATTAGTGAGAGGTCTTCCTTTGATAAAGTTTGACAAAGACATCACTTGTGATGCTTGCCAAATGGGAAAACAAACAAAAAGTTCTTTTAAACCAAAGGAAGACATCTCTACTAAGAGACCACTTGAGTTACTACACATTGATTTATTTGGTCCAACAAGAACTCAAAGCCTAGGTGGTAAACATTATGGTTTAGTAATTGTGGATGACTATACTAGGTTTGGTTGGGTTTTATTTCTTGCACACAAAAATGAAGCCTTTTCGGCCTTTGAACCTTTTTGCAAGAAAATTCAAAATGAAAAGGATTTGAAAATCTCTTCTATAAGAAGCGATCATGGAACTGAATTTGAAAATAATTTGTTTGAATCCTTTTGTGAGGAATTTGGAATATCTCACAACTTCTCTTATCCAAGAACACCACAACAAAATGGTGTTGTGGAAAGAAGAAATAGAAGCATACAAGAGATGACAAGAGCTATGCTTTGTGAGAGTAATGTTCCAAAATTCCTTTGGGCTGAAGCGGTTAACACGGCTTGCCACATTTTGAATAGAACAATCATAAGGAAATTTTTGAAGAAAACCCCTTATGAACTTTGGAAAGGCTACCCACCAAACTTAGATTACTTGCACATCTTTGGATGCAAATGTTTTTTTTGAATAACAAAGAAAATTTGAGAAAATTTGATCCAAAGGCTTATGAGTGCTTGTTTGTAGGATATTCCACAACTAGTAAAGCATATAGAGTTTATCATCAAGATGCTAGAATTATTGAAGAATCCATACATGTTACATTTTGTGATACTAACTTGGTGCAAAGCATTTTGGAAGATGGTGATATAGGAAATCAAGCTCAAAAGGATGATGACGCTGCTCAGAATCATGGAAAAGAAAATTCTGGACAAGCTGAACCAGAAACAGCAAATGCTGAAAATTCAAGAGACAATTCCATTTTGTCTCATGAATCTGAAGGAAATTCTGCAGACAGCAGCATACAGAATCCATTGGTGACCGAATCTGCCTCCAAGTCCACCAGACCTCGTGAATGGAGGTTCTTGAAGACTTATCCTGAAGAATTTGTAATTGGGGACGTCTCTCATGGAGTGCAAACTAGGTCTTCCACTAGAAAGGCAAATGAAGGTTCAAACATTGCCCTCCTCTCACAAATGGAGCCTCAAAACGTCAAGGAAGCCCTTAGTGACCCCTCTTGGATCAAGGCTATGGAGGATGAGCTTCCTGAGTTTGAAAAGAACCAAGTGTGGACGTTGGTTCCAAGGCCAAGTGGAAAGAAAGTGACCGGCACCAAGTGGATATTCCGGAACAAGTTGGGAGAAGATGGTAGCATTGCAAGAAACAAGGCAAGGCTAGTGGCACAAGGATATGACCAAGAAGAAGGAATAGACTTTGATGAATCCTTTGCCCCTGTTGCACGAATGGAAGCCATAAGACTTCTCCTAGCCTATGTTGTATTTTGTGGTTTTAAATTATACCAAATGGATGTGAAATGTGCATTTTTAAATGGTGTGATAGATAGAGAAGTATATGTGGAGCAGCCTCCTGGTTTTGAAAATAAAGAGCATTCTAATCATGTTTTTAAATTGTCTAAAGCTCTCTATGGTTTAAGACAAGCTCCTAGAGCTTGGTATGAGAGACTTAGCTCTTTTCTTTTGAAAAATGGTTTTCAAAGAGGCACCACTGATACAACTCTATTTATCAAGAATTCTAATGATTCTTTTATTTTAGTCCAAATATATGTTGATGACATTATTTTTGGATCAGCAAATGAATCCCTTTGTACTGAATTTGGAAAGCTCATGACAAGTGAATTTGACATGAGTATGATGGGTGAACTTAATTTTTTCCTTGGGCTACAGATTAAACAAACTGAAAATGGTATTTTCATTCATCAAGAAAAGTATGCCAAGGAATTAGTTAAGAAATTTGGTCTTGAAAATGCCAAAACCATGGGAACTCCCATGCACCCGAATTCTAAATTGGATAAGGGAGAAAATGAGAAAAATGTTGATGAGACTAGGTATAGAGGGATAATTGGTTCTCTTATCTACTTAACCTCCTCTAGACCCAATATTGTGCAAAGTGTTGGATTGTGTTCTAGGTTCCAATCCAAACCTAAGGAGTGACATCTTTCTGCAGTTAAAAGGATCATTAGATATGTTCATGGCACATCCAACTTTGGTCTTTGGTATCCTAAGATTGATGATTTTTCTGCAGTTGGTTATTGTGATGCAGATTTTGCTGGTGACAGAGTTGATAGAAGGAGCACTTCTGGTTTATGTTGCTTCCTTGGAAAGTCCTTAAATGTTTGGTCAAGTAAGAAGCAACCAACAGTGGCCTTATCCACTGCAGAGGCTGAGTATATAGCTGCTTCTTCTTGCTGTTCTCAGCTTTTATGGTTAAAAACACAGCTTGCTGATTACAAATTAAATGCTGAAAATATTCCCTTAATGTGTGATAATATGAGTGCCATCAATATTTCTAAAAATCCAGTTTTGCACTCTAGGACTAAGCATATTGAAGTGAAATTTCACTCAATAAGAGAACATGTCCAAAAGGGGGATATTTGCATTCAATTTGTTAAATCAGAAGAGCAATTAGCAGATATTTTTACTAAACCATTAGCTGAAGATAGATTCTGCATGCTTAGGACTTGTCTAGGAATTTTGAGTTATAATTCTTTATTTAAAAAGTGCTGATGTGTTTGCTGGAGAATTTTGTCTCATGAACAGGTATGAGACAATTCTGGGCAGATGATGAATGTTTCCTTCAAAACAGCGTGTTCTGGGCTTATTGCAAGTGAAAAATCAATCTGGGCCAACATCAATTCAGATCTGGGTAGTCCTATATGTTTCATTAATTCAAACCACATCTGGGCCCAATGTGAATGTTACATTCTTACTTGTGTGTTTAAGTTTTCATTAAAAGTTTTTTTTTTATTTGTGTGGCCCGAAAAAGTTTTTTTTTTTATTTTTGACTTTGGTCCAAAATGAACTTCAATTTAATTCTGATTGCCTTTCAAAATTTAAAATTAATTTCCTGTTTTAATTTAAAAATCAAATAAGATCTTCTCTTTTATGAGGTCATGTCTTGTCAAGTCTTTTCAAATGGTGATGCAGTTGCATGGTTTTGGAAATTTGCTTTTGGGTACGGTTACCAACACTCCCTCTCTTCCCTCCATAACTTCTCCTCAACCCTTCGGTTTCTTCCCTCTCACACCACTATCTCTCTTTCATCAAAGGCATCATTTTAACCAAAATGAGGAAGAAAGTCATTACAAAAAGGGCTCCTCGTGAGAAGATTTACAAACTACCCACAAAGCCTTCCACAAGGTTCCCTGCCTCTGCCAAACCAACTCCACCACCAAAGGCGACGCCCGCCAAACCTGCCTCTTCAAAACCTGGCTCTTCAAAGCCATCCTCATCCAAAGGAAAGCGTCCGGCGACGGAGGAACCTGTTCCTGAGCCACAACAACCCAGGGCAAGGTCAGTTCCTGTGCGTTCACAGAGAGGTAACACTCGAGTCCCTCTCAAAAATGTTAAAGAACCAGAAATTGGACCATTTGATCACAAAGCCCATTTTATGACCTCTCATTCAAACTATAACCCCTATAGATTCAAATTTGCCACGAATAATGATTTTTATGAGGGAGTCATCCAGTATCGTACCCTATGCTCTTCATTTCTCGCTGATCTGCCTTCTTTGAAAAGAAAAGGTTTTCCTTTTGTTGACAACTTAATTTTTCTGGACTGGAATCACCTTTTTGACATCAAAAAACCTGTTTATCCATTGTTGGTCAAAGAGTTTTATGCAAACATGACTTATCATGAAGGCACCGCTCATTCGTATGTCAAAGGCCGAGATATCATTTTAAACAATGAGACCATCAGTGAAGCTTTAAAGTATACTGATGTTGGGCCTTGTGCATACACGTCAGTTAAGTGGGATGAAGGAGTTGGTGTTTCTTACAATGATGCCCTGGCTAGCATTTGTGAACATGTTTCCTTAATAGATGGCATTACACCCACACACAAAGCCCTAGGATATGAACGTTCTCAGTTGCACCGAATGGTCAACCACATTATACTTCCTCAAAGTGGTTCATATCAAAGGGTTTCATACACTGACACTCTTGTCTTATATGCCATTCTCACCAAAACTGAAATTTCATTTGCATATTTGATGGTTAGATACATGTTTGACTCTGTTAGAAGTGAAAAGGACAAAGCTCTTCCTTATGGCATGTTTCTAACTTGTATTTTTGAGTATTTTGGTGTTGACTTGACCAATGAGAAATATGAAAATAGACATTCATATCTAAAGGGAGGTAGTTCAGTGAAACAGAACAAAGGACCTACTAGATCTGAAAGAGTTGTCCTAGATGATGAAGATGATGATTTTGTCCCTGAGGATTCTCCTGCTCCTTCCACGGAGGGAACATCCATCTCCACTGGAAAAAAATTGGCTCTGCTGAATGTAGTTAAGGATGTTGCTCAAGAGTTTGTCTCCCAATCAAATCACTTTATTGCCATGAGCAAAGAGCAAAGGAAACTAGCTAGCAAGCATGAGAACTTTCTGAAGAAATCGAGGGATAGGGTGGATGTGCTCATGACCTTCATTGATAACCTTCAAAATGATGAAGACATTGCCACCGATGGTGAAGAGGAAGCTGCTTCGGAGGGGGATGGTTCTGATGCCTAAGATTTGTCTCATGAAAACTGCTGCTGCTGCTCTCTTTTTGTCTCATGGTTTCTGTTTCCTTCATTACTTTTGCACTGTTTCATTTTGGATGACTGTAATAACTTTTTACTGAGCTGCACTTTTGACAGTTTATTTAGTGCTTTGTTATGTGCTCTAACTCTTTTCTGCAGGGTACAAGACTTTCTTTTTGTTGGTCTTTTTATCATCCGCCCTTGATGACAAAAGGGGGAGTAATAAGAGCAATAGCAATAGTTGATATGCCATATGCAATAGTTGATATGCCATATGCCATTCTGACTAAAGTTGCATTTGATTATTTTTTGTGAACTTTGTTTGATATTGTGAACTGTTGTGAATGAGGTTGGAAACTTGCTTTATGATATGTTGCTATCTGACTCTGACCCTGATGTATTAAAACTTTTTTGGCCATTTAAACTGTCACTGTTTGCTATACTTTTGGTTGGCACATAGCATCTGTTTAGTTCCATAGAAGCATATGTAAACAGGAAAGAAGAGAAGAGCATAAATCCAGGGGGAGCAACATAAAAGCAAATGACAAAAATCAAAGGGAGTTTCTAAACCTTACTCAAACTCATCTCTTTTACTTATTGCTTAGATGATGTTTGTCATCAAGGGGGAGATTGTTGAGTTAAGAAATTAACTAAATTAATTAGTGATGACAAACATTATTTTTGGCAAAATAAATAATTAGAGTTGTTAAGTTAATAAGTATACATTGCTAATTATTTATGTTGTGTTGCAGGCCATAATTCATTTTTGGCAGCCCAAGTTGAATGAATAACAAAACAAAGCTAATGGGCTGAATGGAAAATATGAATAAAGACAAGCCCAAGTCATTCATATCAAACAAAGAAGCATAGCAAGGCACCACGGGCCAAAAAGAGAAGAACCCGATACAAGCTTGAAATTGTTTTCAATTTCCCACCATTTTGCTCTAACCAAAGCAACGTTCCTCTCCTCTCTTATCAAATCACATCAAGACTTCAGTAAAGTAAGAAAGAGAAAGAGAAGAAAAGCTTCCTCCATAAGCCAGTAACCAAAGAAGCAAGAAAGAGAAAATCTAAAGCTTGAAGCACAGAAGCTAAAGCAGAAAATCTAATACAAATCAAGCTTAAGAAAGGTAATCCATCTCATCTTGCATGCATCAGATCTTCATCCTTTCTTCCCTACTCTCTGTTCTATCTGAAAATGGCATTCAAAGAAAAAGTTGATCTCTGTTCTTCACTGCTACAAATCCACGGTCACAAGAGATTCTTGGGAACCAAGTTGCATCTCTATGGTTCAGATTTGGTTGACCATTGGAAAATAATTTCGGTTACTCCTTTGTGGCTTTCGGTCAAGTTGGAAAAGTTAGAAGGAAAGGTTCTACTTTGATGATTGAGAAGAAAAAGTGAGCTTGTGGTTGGTGAAGTTCAAGGCTCAAGATGTTGACCTTGGAGGAAGAACCAAGGAACATGCAAGGAGATAAAAAGAAGCTTGTTGTTCATTCTGAAGCAAGGAGAGATAACCAGTGAACTTGAGGTGTTTGTTCTGAGAGAGCTCTTTGAAGAAGTTCAACTAACTGGACAGTGTAACCAATTCAAAGGTGCATTCCGCCAGTATGAAGAACTAAATCAGAGGCTTGCTAATCTGGTTTTTCGCATAGCACAGAGGCTGTTGATGAAGTCAATCTCCTTCATATTTTTCTGATTGTGATGTACTTTTCTAAGCTTATCTTTCTGTAATTTCTTGAGAGAAAAGGCATTGTGAGAAAGTTTGAGAAAAAGCCAAGAGTTGAAAAAGTCTGAGTGAAACACTTGAGAGAAAAACCTAGAGTTATTTTCTGATTTATTTAGGTTGGTTAAGTGTCTTGTATCTTGTACCTGTTTGGTATCCCTTTCTTAGTTGGGTTAGCACTAAGAGTAAATAGTTAGGTGTTAGCATAGCCAATGTCAAGTTAGATTAGAACTTGAGTGTGAAATTGGTGTATGTAATACTGTTAACTATAGTGAAATTCTTCCATATTTGTGGAGGAGACTGGATGTAGGTTGCATAGCACAAAGCAACCGAACCAGGATATATGCTGGTGTTAGCTTTTTCTTCTCTGTCATGTTCTATTTTCTGATATTCATGAGACAAAAATAAATTATCTCATAAACTTCCGCTGCTGAGTTCAAACAGAATCAGATTTGTAACTTCGATTAAAAAGGGTCAAAACAGCAACTTAAAAGGAAGGCATAGATTCAACCCCCCTTCTCTAAGCCTACCACAACCTTCATAGGTTGAATTTTAATTATTAAAAAAACATCTTTAAAAAAAGACGTTTTAAGCGTCTTTATGTGAATGGTTCCACCAAGTAAATTGTTACAAATAAAGTCTCCATTTGACTGTTATTTGTAAAAACACCCAACTATAAATGTTTTGAGAAATTTTGGTTGCTTGGCATATGCAACAAATACTTCTAGCTCATGAACCAAATTTTGCCCTAGAGAAGATCCCTTTGTCTTCATTAGATACCAAATTGGTTATAAAGGCGACAAGCTTTACAACTTTCGAACCAAATAGTTTTTTGTCTCTAAAAGGTATCATTTTTCATGAACATGTTATACCCTTTCAGCACCTCACCTCATCTTCAGTTGAATGAAGAGTTATTCAATGACTTTGTGCTTCCCAAACCCATCCAAGACCTCACCCCACCATCTCAGTTGACAAATCCAAACTCCACTGTTACCAGGCCAACTTAGAACCTCATGATTCTGAATTACCAACAGTCACCACCACCACCCAACCTCAGCAGTTAAGAAGACCAGCTAGACACATCCAACCTCTAACTTATCTCAATGACTACGTCTGCCACACCTCTACTCCCTATTCTTTGGCTAATCACATTAGTAATCATAGACTTATCCTTATCTATTCTAACTCCATAGCCTAATTAGACACCGTCCTTGAATCCCAATTTTATCATCATGTAATTCAATTCAAAGAATGGAGACAAATCATGCAAGAAGAGCTAGATGCTCTTAAGGCCAATAACACTTAGGTTCTGGTGCCTTTGCCAAAACACAAATGTGGCATTAGTTGCCATTGGGTGTACAAAGCTAAGCTAAAGGTACATGGGATGTTGGAATGGTACAAGGCATGTTTGGTGGCGAAGGGATATACTCAACACGCTTGAATTGCTTTTAGATACACGTTCACCACAGTGAGGACTTTACTTACCACCGCTGCAGTCAAGAATTGGATTCTGATCTATTGCAGCTGGACATCAATAATGTGTTCCTCAATGGAGAGGTTGATGAGAAAGTTTACATGAAATTACTTTTGGGACATCCTCAAAGAAAATAAGGGTTGGTCTGCAAACTCACAAGATTTTTGTATAGTTTGCGACAAAAACTTAAGACAGTGGTTTACTAAGTTTTGTATCACACTTACTAGCCATGGCTTCATACGATGCATATAGGATTACTCTCTTTGTTTTTTTTCATTGTATAGGTGGATGACATAATCATTGTTACCCACAAGCAAGAGATGGTGGACAATGTCAAGCAAAAGCTTCGATCCATATTCAAACTTATGTTTTAGGTGATCTTAAGTTCTTTCTTGGTCTCCAACTAGCCAAATCAAAGGAAGAAATTTCCTTGACCCAAAGGAAGTAGAAAAAACTGGTTACTTGGGGTGCAAATCCGCTAAACACACCTATGGATGCAAACTTAAAACTCAAAGTTGTCAAAGGTGACCTATCATTTTAGAAAAGTCTAGATAGACAATGAAAATACTAAACAATATGAATAATGGATATATCAGATGTTCAATTTACTAGATGTGTGAATCGTTATCCTAATATTAAGATTTAGGTGGGTAATTTGGGAATGTAATATGTTTTTACTTTATTTAATCAATTTTAAAGTCTATTGTTCATATTTTTCACAAAAACTATATTCTACCTAACAAAGTTCATAATTTTATCATTGTTTTAACATTTACATTTCTCTGTCTTCTTCTACGTCTTGGGCCATATGAGTTTCAATTTATTATTTTTTGTCCGCCATGTATCGTTTTATTAACCATTCTATTTTATAGAGTTTTTATTATTTAATTTATTTATTTATTTTGGAGGATTGAACATGAACATGAACATCGTGATGGATAGAAAATCTTTCTAACAGTGGGATAATACTAATTTAATGAAAAAAGTAAAATTTTTTGTGTGGTATTAAAGGTCATCGATTACAAAGATGAAAACTTTAATAGACACAACCATCTAATCAACAAGTGGTTGAAAGAAATATGTTTAAATTTTCAGTAACATTAGAAAGACAAAAACAAAAATCAAAATTTATATATAAAAAAATTATTGTTATTTTTTGTTATTTTTTTAATTACTAAATATTTTCGTAAATTTCGATATGTCATTTATTAACATCATTTTGTTTTCTTTTAAAAGAAATCTGTGCATTTGTGTTACATTTTATTTTTGTAGTAGATAGCCACATGACCCATATTATAATGTCAATGTTCATTTTTCATAAATGTTGATTCATGGAGTACATTATAAAAATTATATTTAAGTCAATTCTTTTTATCTTATTACTATTTAATATTTTGGAATTTGAAATTTCGTATCTTTATTTGTATTGGAGGTTCAATTATGTATTTTACTTCAATTCAGTTAGCCAAAAAGTGCTAATATTAATTTTAGTTTTATTTTATTTTTTAGAATAAATAAAAAAATGTGACTTTTTTTATTAAAAAAAAAAGGTTAAAGTTTATTACTTTTTAATTATATGAGCACATATGATTTACATAAGAACGATGAGATTTATTTATTTATTTTTAGAGTCGCTCTACTGTACATACAGAACTACAGATCTATTTGTACAATTTTGTCCAATTTTTTTTTATTTTTTGTGGTTAAAGTAAGTAACGTGTTTACTCCGTTGAAAATTAATCGCAACTTAAAAAGAGAAAATGTAATCCATGTGTACATCAAAATTTTGCAGGCGCCCTTAAGGCCTTCACATTAGAATTTGTTAAAAGACCACGATAAAGATTTAAATATGTATGCACTGAATGGAGTTTTTAAAAAAGTTAAATTTTATATTTTATATTTGTTTATATATGTTTTAAATGATTTAAAGTTTAAAAAATATTTATATTTTTCCGTATACACTATATAGCATTTTTGAAATGCAATATATATAGATTAATTTAAAAATAAAATCAATACAATTTATTACAATTTTGGTTATATTGATTTTATTTTTAATCTAATAAAATTTGATTCAAATAATAAGAATTTACATTATATTAACTTGAATTTATTTTTTTATTCATTCTAATTCTAATCATTGTTATTTGGATTGTATCAATTTATTTTGATTTGGAAAAAAACTTAATAATTTAAAAAACTTAATAACAGGAAAGCAGGGGCTGAAGACGTGCAACGAAGGACGTTTTTGAGCTACAAGGAGTGGAGTGGTCGGGTACTGATTCTTTTGATATTGATGACTTTGTCGGAGATGACCGAATTTGATTCTTTTTTATGTTCTGTTATGTTTTGGTGTTTAGTTGTACGCTACTGCTCCACTTTTATGTGTTTTAGCTTTCTTTGTTAAAAAAAAATTGAAAAAATTAAATTACAATTATTTAAAATTTTAAATTATAATAAGTTAAAATTTTAAATTACAATAATTTTAAAATTTAGAATTTAGATGATATATAATTTAAATTTAAAATATTTTAAAATTTAAAACTTGGATGAAAAAATTAATATTCAAAATTTGGATAGACATAATGATAAAGATTCAAAAACAAATATAACATTAGATATATAGTATCTAATAAAATAACAGGATAACCTAAATTAGTTTGTAATCCTGTTTAAAAAGTGCTAATTTTATTCATTTTTTATAAAAATAATATAATAAAAGAATTAAATTATCTAAATTTTGAAGATAGAAGAAATTAATTTATGCTCTTATATTATTTGAAACTGATTTATCTAATTTTATAAAATAGGATGAACTATTATGTCAATTTTTATTTATTAAGTATTAATTTATTTGAAACAAAATTATTAAAAATTAATTTGGAGTATTATTATTGCATGTTCATCCGTTAATTAAAATAAATTAAATTCAGTTAATAGTAAATTATTATTATTTTTATCAATTATTTTTTTAAGTTGTTCAAACTAATTTAATATAACAATGCCTTAATTATTTTTTAAAAAAGATATATTAAATTTATGTGTGCAATTATTTTATTCTAAAAATACAATAGATAATATTTTAATAATAAATCTCATTTTTTTAAATACAATAAAAAAGAAATTTTAACGTTAAAAGGATTAAAAAAATATGAAAGTTGTATTTATTAATGTCTGGAGATAATGTCTCACTCTTTTCCTTTTACATATACATATTCATCCTCAAAAATGAGTTTCATGTTGTTTCATATTTCTTTTTTCCTAATAAAAACAACATCCCATAATTACAGTGTATCAAAATGAATAAGGTCCATTCTAGAGAGTTCAAACTCACTCTACCAACTAGTTCGACCTCCTAAGACCGACTTACTATTCAAAATCCTAACTACACATATAAATTTGTCCATCTAAATAAATATAGAATCTTAACAACTCATGCATAAAAAGAAAGAATAACCAACCCACCAGAATATGAGAGAAAGCTACAAGAGTGATTACAAGGCCATCATTCTAACTATATAAATACTCCCACCAAACACAAGTATTTTTTTAACTTATAATTCATAAACTTGCATAAAATAATTTTTGTTGATTTAGGCATTAGAGTCTCTTACAAGTATCATTCCATCCTCATTTAAGACCTCAAATAATTTGTGTAAAATTCAAAAAAATTAAATTAAGTAAATTAATTAATTAATTAAAACTGGGTTAATTGGAATTAAGATGCTCGGAATATATAAAAATATTAAAATTTATAATTTAGAATTTTAACGGTAAAATTTGAATTAAGAAAATTAAATTGAGCGTGAAATATAACGATTTTGGAAAAAATATGTACCGACATTGAAATTTTTTGTACCGGCTTAAATCTGTCCAGTACTGCGAATGAGAAAAATTGAAAGTGTTGAGATGATGAGAAAAATATTTAGAATAGAAAATCGGACACTTATTTTAATAGTTTTAATCTAAGGTTGGGCTAAACGAGCCAAAAATACTAAACGGGTCCATGTTGCGCCCAAAGTCCAAGTCCACACATATATAAGCTTATCACTTAATAAAATTCAGCACTCACCCCCAATTTTGAGAGAGAGAGCTCGTAGAGAAGAGAAGAGAGAAAGAGAAAAAACAAACCCTAACTTCCATCACCTTCAAATCACCATAATTTTTGCTATAGAGCTCCGATTGTCGCACCGTTTGTGGCCACACGAAACTTTTCTCCTCCTCTTTAATTTTATCTAATTATTTTGGTAAGTAACTCGAAATTCCAACTTCAACTTCTCATTTGAATCTGAATTCACGTTTTAAGCTTGGGTATTGAAGATTTTTTGTGATTTTGATGTTATAGGAGTTCTCTAACTTACATTTTTTGTAGTTTTCATTATTAAATTCAGTGAATAAAGGTAAAATCCTCTTTTTTCCTCTTGGTTCATCAATTCATATAAGTCCTAGTTTTGATATTGTACCAAATTGTATGATATGGTGTTAGATTAAGTAATTGAAAGCTTGATTTGGTGGACTTGTGAAATTTGAACCTGGACATTGGTGTGAGTCAATTTGGGGGCTTGGAAATTTTGGAAGAGAAGCTTGGAAGCTTGAATTTGCGACATTATGGTATGTGTTTAAGTTTCGGATAAATACCATGTAATGTGACATGAAGTCCTAGGCTAGTGGCCTTAGGATTATTGTTGAACTATTATAGTTGATTGTCTGGTTTAGCAAAAATTGTAATATGTTGAATAATTGCATGATTTAATTTGTTGTGATATTGTGAATTTGGTGGTGTTATTGATTATGATGATGATTTGATGAGAAAATTAGGTCAGAGGCCGGGAAAGAGTGAAAAATTTCCTATCTGGTAAGTGGAGGTAAGCGGTGTGAATTATTATATGCTAATGAGATGATTGATTCTTGGTTGATGATGAATTTGGATATATGAGTGTTGTGTGTAGTTGTTGTAAAATAGATATAGTTGATGAATGTGTTAAATAAGTTGGAAGTGGGTTGATTTAGGCTTGGAATGGTTGAGAATTAATAAATGAGTGTTTGGAATGTGTAAAAATGGTTTTGAAATGGTTTAGACTTGAATTTGATTGAGAATCGATGGAATTGAAAGATTGTATGAATTTGGTAAAAATAAATTTTTAGCTAACTTTGACGGGTCATAACTTGGCGCTTGGAGTTCGGATTTTAGGTGAAATTTGTTTCAAATTAAAGGTGGTGATGAGACCTTTAAATCGGAATAAGAATGAAGGAAAATGGATAATTGCACAAAAAGTTATAGAGGTTTGAATTTGGAGGTTAAAAACTTAACTCTACAAATGTTGCAAAAAATTGGGGTCATGCGTATGCACAACCCACGCGTATGCATGGAGGGCGTTACAGAATTGAAAGAGTTTCGTGCGCATACCATGCGTACGCACAAAAGCCAAGTCACACTACGCATGACCCATACGTACGCACAACTTGCATTACAAAATTAATTGTATTTCATGCGCGTTCCACGCGTACACGCAGAAAGGGGACTTGTGTGTACGCACGAGGCATGTGTACACACGACTGTCCTATTTTCAAGAAATTGTTGAATTGCATTGTTTTAGTCTATCCAACCAACTCTTTCACTTCCGTAATCCCTATAATGAGTATAGAGACGGTGGATTAGAGGGTAGAAAACATTGGGAAGGAAATTATTGAGTCAAAATGAGATTGAAAGTAATTAAGGAAAGGAGTTGATATCATTGGCTGATGAAAATGAATTTAAATGATACGATACCTTCCTGGGTTAATGCAATGGTTCACCCCACTTGCTTTGGGTTGAGATTGAAGCTCCCTATAGGTAGATACAATGGTTCACCCTACTTGCACCAGATTAAGATTAGAACTCACTGTGTAGATGGAGTGGTTCACACCACTTGCTCCGGGTTGAGATTGAAATTCCTTGGGTAGATGCAATGGTTCGCCCCACTTACTCCCAGTTGAGATTTGAGACTTGTTGACCCTCCGTCACAACATGTGGCCAGATACTTATAACTTTTCAGATAATTTCTCCAATAGAAGTGAATACCTCTTTGGGATGTGCGTACTGAGGGACTGTCCAGGGTTCGCTACTAGACATATCGGGTTTGGCTGTATAACCAACAGATGAACACATTGGCCATAGGGCAGACATACATCATTTGTATTTGTGTGTATTGATTGGGTGTGCATCTTGTATTTGGCTTGTTTTGTTGAATAATTGTATCTATATACTAATTGAGCTAATTGCCTTAATTGTTATCTCTATTTATGTTTTCTTTGTATTGTTTTGTCTATGTTTGAACAATTGAGAGATCCCTGGCGATGGTGACGCTAAGGGTTGTTCTTGATGTAATGATTGGAGGTTTGTGGAAAATATTGAGAATAAATAGATAGATTAAAAACTCTTAGGTAAGTTGTCATTTTCCGGTTTAGTGGGAACCCTAGACTCGGATCAATAAAACGTTGGAGACTAAGATTGCTTAGAGAGTTCTTATTACCCTATATTGTATCGATTTGACACTTTTACCCTACTGAAAACCCGGTGGTTTGGGTTCTCACCCATATATATTTTTTTTCAGATGCAGGTCCCAACGTTCCTCAGTAAGCAGGAGTTTTATCTGAAAGATACCAAAAAAGACTCTTTTTGCTTTTGTTTTGATGGTAGAATCTCTCCTTCTTTTGGAAAGAAACTTATATGATGTATTTATTTAACAAAACTTGCTTATAGAGGCTTATGATGTGTTCTTAGAGAGATAGGTTACATATATCAATTGTTTTACCGTTATAACTCTAGTTGGCTTAGTCTTCACGGGTTGAGACTAGTAGATAATATATATATATATATATATATATATATATATATATATATATATATTTACTCTTTTTCTTCCTTTAAACTTTTAATTATCTACTCTTCCGACACGCTTACGTATGTTATCGAGTGTGAACGATTGGCGAATTGTCTTTTATCTGGGTTTAAATCCTCTTACAGGCTTCTAGCTTAATATCTTCTTCTATACATAAGTATTTATATCTCATCTTTGTGTCATAACACCAAACCCTCAATGGTTTATGACTTAATCATAAGGCTTTGAAGGGTTAGTTGTTATATTATGGTATCAGAGCAGTTCGTCCTTGTGAGGCTGAGGGATGGACTGCCTATGCTTCTGAGCATATTCTGAGTCACGTTATGTGCTATTTAGGATATTTGATTGATAAACGTATCACAAATTTCATGAGCATACTTTTGCGAATTTGATGTACTTAACTTGAGATATTGAGACTGATCACCTTAATATCGCTTGTTTGGTGTGAACATGACCTGAATGGCGTCTCGTGGACGTGGTCGAGGATGGAGAGGTAACGAGGTAACCATACCAGTGGGTAGTTTGACCGATTTCGTAGCTGCAATGGAGAGCGTGGCTGTTGCCATTAACGCTGCTGCTGCTACTGCCGTGACTAATCAAGCAGTGGATAGGAGAGAACAACAAACTAGAAGTGGCAATGAAGGTGGTAATGGACATGGTGTTGGAGGTGATATTCTGAGTACTGTTGTACCAATGGAGATAGGGAGCTTTCCAGAGTTGGTCAACAAGATTCGAGTGGTAGGAGAATGCTCAAGGAAGACTACGAAGGTGGGAAATGACCGCCGAAAGTTCTATAAGAAGAGTCAAGATAGAGATTTCATACCGAGGGCTCAATACTTCAAGAGAAGTGGCCATGCACCACAATACTCACAAGGCCGAAATGATTTCCAAAGGAATGATAACCGTCGGGGGCATGGTAAAGGGAGATAGGCGAATACTCGACCAGATAATTTGAAGTGCTAGAGATGCAGAAGGTACCATCCAGACGAGTCTTGCAGGGTTGAGTTAGATCTATGCTATCAATGTGGATTACCGAGGCAGACGACTAGGGATTGTCCACACAAGAGGAACCAGGATGCAGCTAGATTTGATTCTCTGATCCAAGGTAATAGCAAAAATGGTAACCGAACTCTAATTGCATTTTATGATGCTGAAACACCGTATTTATTCATATTTTATTGTGGAGATGATGGTTTAGGACTGGAAGTGTCAAACTTAGGACCAAACTTAATTGTGCCACATAGAGTGTCGCTGTTAGGGCTGGAAAAAATTTAGAATTTAGTTGGAGGAACTAATGAAAAAAAAAATTCATTCGACCAAGTGTTTCCTGTGAGGAGCACCGTTATGTCAGTAAAAAAGAAAGATGACAGCAGGAGGACTTATGCGAGAGAGAGAGAGAGAGAGAGAGAGAGAGAGAGAGAGAGTGCGTGTGTGTGTGTGTGTGTCAATGAATCTTGGTGGCTCGATCTATCTTTTCTTTTCTTTTGTAACTTGCATTGAAGTTTTTGTCTCGAATTCCTTCTTAGAAAATGATTTCATCATCTTCTCAATCCTATTCTTTACTCGTTTGTATCCATGCATGAATCTTCTCACTTTCGAGGTGAGCCTGATCTTGATTTGGTACAATCAAGTGATCCTTGAATCCTTGGGAACTTGCTGTGGAGTTGAGTTGCCTTCCTTCGCGAATTTGTATTTCTTTAAAATCAGCCGAGACTTATTTGATTTGATATGTCTTATTCTCTCTATCAAAAATTCTTGATTTTGATTTCTTTCTTGAGATGCACTCTAATTCTCTTTCTGGTGTATTTTGTTATTTTCTACGACCTCGCTTGATCGCAATATAAGATATCCTACCGATTTCTCGCGAATACCATTCGTGTTGTTCGTTCTTCTTTTGAGCATAGTATCTTTTCGAAAATAACTCGAATTTATTTTGGCGTTGCGAGCAACTCCTAAATATAACCATCAGGACATTAGTTCCTTAGAACATGACTTGTGGACGGGAAAAGCGAATGTGGTTACGGATGCCTTAAGCAAAAAGCCTCTAAGTATTCCTTGGATGATGATTAAAGAGGAAGAATTGTTAAGTAAGATTATAGATCTTATATTGGGTGTTGAGGAAGTTTCACTGGTTAAAATTGCTTAGAGTCGTGCAGGCCTTGAGGAGCATACATAGAAATTGGAGACAGATGTGAGGAAGAATTATCCGGAATTATTCACCAGTGATCAAATTTTGAGGGTAAAATTTTTATTAAGGTGGGGAGGATGTAAAATTCGAAAAAATTAAATTATATAAATTAATTAATTAATTAAAAATGTATTAATTGGAATTAAAATATCTGGAATATGTAAAAATATTAGAATTTTTATAATTTTAAAATTTAATGGTAAAATTTGAATTAAGAAAATTAAATTGAGCGCGAAAATATAATTATTTTTTGAAAAAATATGTACCGGTGGTAAAATTTTCTGTACCGATTTAAATCTGTCTGGTACTATAAGTGAGAAAAAAGCATTGAGATGATGAGAAAAATATTTAGAATAAAAAACCAAACACTTATTTCAATAGTTTTGACCCAAGGTTGGGTCAAACGAGCCAAAAATTACCAAACAGGTCCATGTTAGGCCCAAAATCCTAGCCTACACATATATAAGCTCATAACTTAATGAAATTTAGCACTCACTCCCCATTTTGAGAGAGAGATCTCGTGGAGAAGAGAAGAGAGAAAGGGAAAGAACAAACCTTAACTTCCATCACCTTCAAATCACCATAACTTTTGCTATAGAACTCCGATCATCACACCGTTTGTGGCCACGTGAAGATTGTCTCCTTTTTTAATTTTATCAGATTAGTTTGGTGAGTAACTCAAAATTTCAGCTCCAGCTTCTCATTTGAATATGAATTCTCATTTTAAGCTTGGGTATTAAGAATTTTTAGTGATTTTGATATGATAAGAGTTTTCTAGCTTGTGTTTTTGGTGGTTTCTATTATTAAATTTAGTGAGTAAAAGAAGAGATCTCTTTTTCCCTCTTGGTTCATCAATTTATATGAGCCCTAGTTTTGGTATTTTGCCAAACTGTATGATATGGTGTTAAATTCAGTAATTGAAAGCCTTATTTGATGAACTTGTGAAATTTGAACTTGAACATTGGTGTGAGTCAATTGGGAGCTTGAAAATTTTGGAAGGAAAGCTTGGAAACTTGAATTTGCAACATTAAGGTTTGTGTTTAAGTTTCGAGTAAAGACCATGTAATGTGACATGAAATCCTAGGCTAGTGGCCTTAGAATTATTGTTAAATTATTGTGGTTGATTGCTTGATTTAGTAGAAATTGTAATATATTGGATAATTGCATGATTCAATTGGTTGTGATATTGTGAATTGGGTGGTGTTATTGATTATGATGATGATTTGATGAAAAAATTAGGCCGGAGGCCATGATAGGGTGAGTAATCCCCTATTTGGTAAGTGGAGATAAGTGGTGTAAATTATTATATGCTAATGAGGTGATTGATTATTAGTTGATGGTGAATTTGGATATATAATTGTTGTGTGTGGTTGTTGTAAAATGGATATAGTTGATGAATGTTTAAATAAGTTGGAAGTGGGTTGCTTTAGGCTTAGAATGGTTGAGAATTAATAAATGAGTTTTTAGAATCTGTAAAAATGGTTTTGAAATGGTTTAGGCTTGAATTGAATTGCGAATTGATGAAATTGAAGGATTGTGTGAATTTGGTAAAAACAGATTTTTAGCCAACTTTGATGGGTCATAACTTGGCACTCGGAGTTCGAATTCAGGTAAAATTTATCTTAAATTAAAGGTGGTGATGAAACCTTTAAATCAGATAAAGAATGAAGGAAAATGGATAATTGCACAAAAAGTTATAAAGGTTTAAATTTGGAGGTTAAAAATTGAACTCTACAAATGTTGTAGAAAATTTGGATCATACGTTTGCACGACCCATGTGTTCGCATGAGGGGCATTATAGAATTGAAAGAGTTTCGTGCATATACCATGCGTACGCACAAAAGCCAAAGCACGCGTACGCATGACCCATGCGTACGCACAACTTACATTACAAAATTGATTGTTTTTCGTGTGCGTTCCGCGCATACACGCGAAAGGGGGGCTTTTGCGTACGTATGAGGCATGCGTATACATGACTGTCCTGTTTTTAAGAAAATATTGATTTTGACTGTTTTATCCTATCCAACCAACTCTTTCCCTTTTATAATCCCTATAATGAGTATAGAGATGGTGGACTAAAGGGTAGAAAGTGTTGGGAAGAAAATTATTGATTCAAAATGAGATTGGAAGTAATTGAAGGGATAGGTTAATATGATTGGCTGATGGAAATGAACTTAATTGACATGATACCTCCCTAGGTAGAGATTGGAACTCCCTGAGTAGATGCAGTGGTTCGCCCCACTTGCTTCGCGTTGAGATTTGAGACTTGTTTATCCTACGTCGCAAGATGTGGCCGGACACTTACATCTTTTCGGATAATTCTCCCAAGAGAAGTGAATATCTCTTTGGGATGCACGCACCGAGGGACTATCCAAGGTTCGCTACCAAATATGTCTGATTTGGCTGTATAACCAACAGATGAGTTCATTAGCCATAAAGCAGACATGTATCATTTGTATTTATGTGTATTGATTGGGTGTGCATCTTGTATTTAGCTTGACTTATTGAATAATTGTATCTATATACTAATTGAGCTAATTGCCTTAATTGTTATCTCTATTTGTGTATTCTTTTGTATTATTTTTTCGGTGTTTGAACAATTGAGAGATCCCTTATGCTGGTGGTGGTGACGCTAAGGGTTGTTCCTGATGTGGTGATTAGAGGTTTGTGGAAAAGACCTAGAATAAATAAATAGTTTAAAAATCCTTAGGTAAGTTGTCATTTTCTGGTTTAGTGAGAACCTTAGACTCAGATTAATGAAATGTTAGAGATTAAGATTGCTTAGAGAGTTCCTGTTACCTTATATTGTATCGATTCGATACTTTTATCCTACTGGAAATCCGGTGGTTTGGGTTCTCACCCATATATTATTTTTGTTTTTTAGATGCAGATCCCAACGCTCCTCAAAAAGCGGGAGTTTTATCTGAAAGATGGCAAAGAAGACTCATTTTGCTTTTGTTTTGATGGTAAAATCTCTCCTTCTTTTGGAAAAAAACTTATTTGATGTATTTATTTTAAAGACTTGCCTATAGAGGGTTATGATGTATTCTTGGAGAAATAGGTTACGTATATCAATTGTTTTACCGTTATAACTCTAGTCAGCTTAGTCTTCGTGGGCCGAGACTAGTAGAAATTTATATATACTTATGTATGTCTCTTTACTCTTATTCTTCCTTTAAGGCTTTAATTATATTATCTTCCGATGCGCTTACATATGTTATCGAGTGTGAACGATTGGCGAATTATCTTTTATCCAAGGTTTAAATTCTCTTACAGGTTTCTAGCTTAATATCTTCTTCTATACATAAGTTTTTATATCTCATATTTGTGTCAAAGCACCAAACCCTCAATGATTTATTACTTAAGTATAAGGCTTTGAAGGGTATGGTGTTACACCTTGCCACACAGGAAGAAGACGTCAGAGCTCTCACTAGAAGGAGTCTAGACCTCGATCGTGTTCAAACCCTAATTATCTATTTCAGGTAATTTCTGGAACTTTGATGCCGAGCTACTGGTCATTTTTTCTACAATGAAAAGAAACAAGACTTAGCAATCATAAGATGTGCATGTGGAAACTTATCTATAAAATATATCTATCTACCTAATTTTGTCCGCACATAGCTCGATTTTACTACCATAAACCTTTTCGTGTCAAGATGAGGAGATCGGTCTCAACACTCTTAAAAGAAAGTTACAATATTCTGTTCCTCCTTATCAAGATCCTCAAAGCTATACTTCACACTTCTCTTTCCAATATAGGCAAAATATGTACTCATCATTCCCATTCTGGTAAAAAGGTGTCCCTTTACAGGTTGAATTTTAAAATAGTAGTTCTTAAAGTCATGGAAAGATTCATCAAAAATGTGAAAAATTTCCTACTCTGGGTAGCTCGAAAAGAGGCTCGTTATTGTTTTTTAGAGCTAAAAAGTTCGGGTCAACTGAAACAAATAGAAGAAAATTCTCAGGGAGATAAGAAGGTCGAGTTTCCTGCTGATTAATTGATAAACCTTCATAAAACTCCAAGAGTTTAGGTGAAGCTGAAGCATGGCCTTGATACAAAAAATTTCAAATAGCACCGCCATCAAAAGTGATGATGTTACCATTTTTTGGGGCAAGATAAACCCCAAGATTAAGAAAAATCAACTAGAGACTTCAAAGCATGTTATTTTAGAAAATAAGAATCTAGGAAAGCATGCACATTGTAATAAGCACCAAGCAAGCTATTGCAAAAACTCAACAAGGCTCAGTAAAATGACATTTTTTTAAAAAGAAACATCAAGATTTAATCAAAAATTCGTTTCTTAGAATTTTCAAAAATCACATTCTTCAGAAATAGCAAAAAGCAACTAGCAAGAACCCATAACAAATCCTTACAGAATGAAATATCCTAAAAAAATGGAATGTATATATTTGATAAAAGCAAATATGATATACAAACAACAAAATATTATTAATAAAAAAGAAAGCATCGTCAACCTTGATAGATGAAGGATGGAGAGCCACACACTGCAACACCCAAACTTTAGAAAAAGACAGTCCCAATGATTAGAAGAAGTAGCTTCGAAGAAAAAATGTCCTCTAGGAGAGATAGGAGGTCTGATATACAAGGAAGAAATAAAAGAGTTTGAAAGGGAAAGATGCCTTACGGAGCAAATTTTTTGCCAAATGAAAGCAAAAAAAGGAAAAGAAAAAGAAGAGTCAAGTATATATATAAATGTGAGTAGAGGCAAATTGATAAATTCATCTTTTTTTAATGTTGAGCACAATTACCAATGTAACAAAAAAGATGTGCCATCAATTATGGAATACGAAAATATCACATCAGTTTTAAAATCATGTCGAGTCTCCCGACCTGTCTTCTCAAATCACATCAAGACGCCGACTAGACTGACTTGTGTAAAGCAACGGTAGAGAGATTTAAGGATGACTTGTCTGAATGCTTGAGTCCGACTTGAAGGAGGTCAGCCTAAAAAAGGAGCACTGTTCATACCTTAACCCACAACTCGAAGCCAGACGTAAAATGAATAAGGACCATTCTACAAAGTCTAAACCCACTCTACCAACTCGCTCGACCTCATAGGACCAACTTAGTATGCAGAATCTCAAATGGACCTACAAATTTGTCTATCTATTTAAATATAAGATCTTAAAAATCCTTGGATAAAAGGGGAGAATAACCACTCACTAGAATAGGAAGGAAAGTTACAAGAGTTATTACAAGGCCATCACTCTAACTATATAAATATTCTACCAAAGTCAGGTATTTCTCAACCTATAACTCATAAACCTGCATAAAACCTTTGTTGCCTTAGACATTAGAGTTCCTTGCAGGTACCACCTGATGTGCGGAAAACGATCCGACACAAAACTCACCGGCAAGTATACCGGGTCGCATCAAGTAATAATAACTCACAAGAGTGAGGTCGATCCCACAGGGATTGAAGGATTGAGCAATTTTAGTTTAGTGGTTGAATTAGTCAAGCAAACAAGTGTTGATTGTGTGAGATTGTGTTGACAGGAATTAAATTGCAGAAAATGTAAAAGGGAGTGGGTGATTTGCAGGAAATTAAAGGGAACAAAAAGAAAAAGAGCTGAATCTTAAAGTGCAAGTAATGTAAATTGCAGAAGCTTAAAGTGCAAGAAATATAAATGACTTGAAAAATAAAAGGGGAATGGGAATTGGATCTGCAGGAATTAAACAAGGAAATTAAAATGGAAACCAATAGATCTCAGGACCCAAGAGACTAGATAACTAAGTCTAGATCTCAATGCCTTCCTAGATCCAAATTCAGAGAACAGTTGCAAGAGAATTAAAGATCAAACAGTGGAATAAAGGGATTCAAAAATCAATTTCTCAAATGTGCAGTAGCTCAAAACAGAGAGAGATCTCAAGGTGAGATTGAGACAGAATTTTCTCAATTCTTCAACACCCCAGATTCAAGTAAAGCTTTGCAGAAAAGAAAACAATAAAACCCAGAGGAAGAGAATTCAATTCTCCTCCCAGAAACTCTCTCAAATGACAAGTATACTCTCAAAACTCCTTAGCAAAAATCACAATTCCAAAAGCTCTCCGAAAACTCTTAATGAAAACTCAGAAGGAAAGCTCCCCCAAAACTTCAAATCCTAAGCTATTTATACACTTTCTTTGCATGATCCTAGAGCCTTCAATTGGGCCTTGGCCTTGATGGAATTGGGTTGAATTAGGCCTCTGTTGCTTGCTCTTGTTGTTGGGAAGAAATCCACTTGTGAACCGGGCTGAATGACTTTCACGTTTGAGGCAACGTTTGAGGTCAAACGTTGCCTCAAACGTTGCCGTGTGAACCATGATGCAGAGGCCCAAAATGCTGTCATCCACGTTTGGCTCAACGTTTGAGGTCAAACGTGAGCTCAAACGTGGATCCCCCATGCATTCTTTTTAGCCAACGTTTGGCCCAACGTTTGAGGTCAAACGTTGGCGCAAACGTGGCTCAATTAGCTCATCAATCAGGGGGTTCTTCCATGCTCCTAATAGCCCAAGATGTAGCCAACGTTTGACCCAAAGTTTGAGGTCAAACGTTGGCTCAAACGTTGCTTCCAAAAGCTTGCTCTGCCTCCTCTTAAGTGCCAACGTTTGCCTCAACGTTTGAGGTCAAACGTTGGCGCAAACTTCACCTCCCAGGAGTGCCAATTTTCTTCTCTGTGGCGCCAACGTTTGCCTCAACGTTTGAGGTCAAACGTTGGCGCAAACGTTGCCCTCTCCTTAGCTTCTTCTTCAGCCAACGTTTGCCTCAAAGTTTGAGGTCAAACGTTGGCTCCAACGTTGGCCTCCCCTGGAGCTTCTTCTTCAGCCAACGTTTGCCTCAAAGTTTGAGGTCAAACGTTGGCTCAAACGTGGGCTCCTCTCCAGGGTGTTCTTCAACTTTTTGTACCCTTCTTCCAAGCCTTGCTTCACCTGTCATCAATCAATCAAAAACATCAAAGTTGTGGTTCAAATTCTGAGATTGTTTCTCTTCCAAAATATATGACAAATATAGCACAAAATCTCATGAAAATGCATCATTTTATACATGATTGACTGAGGCAAAGAAGATATGAAATTCAACCCAAAAGGCTTACTTGTGTCTTAAGAAAGTGCATAAAACTAAATAAAAGTAAAGAAAAAGACTAGTAAAACTAGGCTAAGATGACTTGTCATCACAACACCAAACTTAAAACTTGCTTGTCCCCAAGCAAGAATTGAATTATGCTCAAAGGTTCTTTCAATTAAGATGGATTGAAGAATAACTTGTAAGGTTCTGTGAGTGAAGTGATTAAGTAACAGTGGGGTGAATTCTAAATCATATGCTCATGCAAGGGCTTCAGTGCTTACTAGTCCCTACATCTTGAGAGTCTTAGGTCTTAGGACTTTCATCCAAATGGTATCATGGAGATCTCTTTATATGTAATCACCTTGAAGCAGCTTATAGTTTCTGTGCTTTGACCTCGACTCTAAGTGTCATGTCTCAAAGCGGCTCTTTAGATAAGCTTTCAATCAATACTCCTAAACCAGTTGGTTTTAAGGTATTAGGTGTTAAAGCACCCCTAAGGATTTACTTGCTCAAACCTCTTTCTTTGACACACTTCAACCACAAGCATTTACTAGGATAATAACTCTTTGAGTTTTTGTTTCTTTCTTTCTTTTTCTGCCTAGTAATTGATGCTCAGAGCCTTGGGCCATATTCTTTTTGTTTTTTTTTTTTGTATTTTCTTTATTTTTTTTGTTTTGTTTGCTGCTTCTTGGATCAATTGATTTTTGAGAATCTCCACAATACTTCTTTGAACTTCATGTCCTGCCTATGAGCTCCCATGCAAGCTTTTACAAGCATGCAACCTCAATACATAATCATACACTAGAACCACCACTTCTCCTAATCTTTTGCTTACCTCAAAAATGATTAATCCCTCAATTCTTCTTTTCAAAGAACTTTCATGTGATGCATTCTTGAAAATTGAGTGCAAACAAGTTTTGAAGATAAGAATGTTGTGAATGATCAGACATCTTGCTTATTGAATTATAAAGAAAGACTATGTTATGCAGACAAACAGGGGTATAAAATCACTTTCAATCATAGCATAATCTGATATAAAATGATCAATGAGCAATACAACCTTTTGGAAATTACTTGCTATCCCCCTTTTCATCATCATCATTGCTGGCCTTTATGTTCATCTTTTGCTTCTTTAGTTGATGATGCTTAATCCCTCCAAAGGCTTGTATGACATTCTGCAATGATATTAAAAGTTGCTTGTTCCCCAAGCACTTGGAAACAATGGTTAGTCTGCATGATTTATTTGTAGGCCCTTGAACTTACTTTGGTGTGGGAACACCAAACTTAGTACCTTGCCAATGGTTTTCATGCATTAAATTAACCATGTATGAAACTCTCTTTTCTTTTTCAAAAGCAATATAACTAAAAACTAGGAAACAGCAGAATAGTTAACTAGTTCATCCAAAATGCTTGAAGCCAGTATTATGCAGATAGTGAGAATGTGTTTTATGATGGGATTTTGGTGGAACACCAAACTTAGAATCCTTCATTCTCCCTTAAGTTGTTTTGGTGTGCAACACCAAACTTAGCTTTTTGTAATATAGATAAAACTAATTAACCTTTTTATTGAATTAGATATAAAAAGATGGTTACCTCCGGTTGGGTTGCCTCCCAACAAGCGCTCTTTTAATGTCACTAGCTTGACATTCTTCATTTTTGCTTCAGGGGTATTGTAAGCATTGAACCTCCTTTTCCTTGTCCCAGTGTCCTCCTAAGTATAGCTTTGCTCTGTGACCATTCGCTGTAAATTGATTCTTTGTTGCTTCATCCAGCAATTCAATACTTCCATAAGGGAAAACCTTGGTTACCAAATATGGACCAGTCCATTTAGATTTAAGCTTGCCAGGAAATATCTTGAGCCTGGAGTTGTACAAAAGAACTTGCTGCCCAGGTTTGAATTCTTTCTTCATGACCTTCTTGTCATGCCACCTCTTGGCTTTTTCCTTGTATATCTTGGCACTTTCATATGCTTCTAATCTAAATTCATCCAGCTCATTTAACTGTAACAACCTTTTCTCACCTGCTGCTTCAGAGTCAAGGTTTAGGAGTTTAGTAGCCCAAAAAGCTTTGTGTTCAAGCTCCACAGGTAGGTGACATGATTTACCATATAGTAGCTGAAAAGGTGACTTCCCAATGGGGGTTTTGAAAGCTGTCCTGTATGCCCAGAGTGCATCCTCCAGCTTCCGAGCCCAATCTTTTCTTGAACTTCCTACTGTTTTTTCTAAGATCTTCTTCAGTTCCCGATTTGCTAACTCAGCCTGTCCATTGGTCTGGGGGTGATATGGCGTAGCTACTTTATGAATCACTCCATATTTATGGAGGAGCTTTTCCATTTGTTTGTTGCAAAAATGGCTACCACCGTCACTCACAAGACCCTTAGGAACTCCATATCTAGTGAAAATGTGCTTCTTAAGGAATTGAAGGACAATCTGTGCATCACATGTGGTTGTAGCTATAGCTTCCACCCACTTTGAGACGTATTCTACTGCCACCAAAATATACCTGAAAGAATAGGAAGGGGGAAAGGGTCCCATGAAATCAACTCCCCATAAATCAAATAATTCCACTTCCATAATGAAGTTTTGAGGCATCTCATTCCTTCTTGTCAAGCCTCCTGTTCTTTGGCATTCGTTGCACTGATGGACAAATTCTCGAGCATCTTTGAAGATAGTTGGCCAATAGAACCCACTCTGCAATATCTTTGCAGCTGTTCTTTCTGGGCCAAAATGTCCACCATAGGCTGAGCCATGACAATGCCACAGTATATTTCTTATTTCACTCTCAGGAACACATCGCCTAATTATTCCATCAGAGCATCTCTTGAACAGGAAAGGTTCATCCCACAAGAACTTCCTTGCTTCACTAATTAACTTCTTCACTTGTTGCTTAGATAATTCTTGAGGTATCTTCTTTCCTACTTTGTAGTTTGCTATGTCAGCAAACCAAGGTGCTTGTTGAATCTGTAGCAGATGTTCGTCTGGGAAGTTTTCATTCACTGGTTGTGAGGCTTCTTGAATTGTTTCTTGTGGTAATCTTGATAAGTGATCAGCAACTTTGTTTTCAGTGCCCTTCCTGTCCTTTATTTCAATATCAAATTCTTGTAAGAGTAGTATCCACCTGATAAGTCTTGGTTTAGCATCCTGTTTTGACATTAAATACTTAATAGCAGCATGATCAGTATAAACCACAATTTTAGATCCTATTAAGTATGATCTAAACTTATCAAATGCATACACTACAGCTAGCAATTCTTTTTCTGTTGTGGTGTAATTTTTTTGGGCCTCATTTAATACTTTACTTGCATAATATATAACATGATGCAAGTTTCCTTTCTTTTGTCCAAGCACAGCACCAATTGCAATGTTACTTGCATCACACATGAGTTCAAAAGGTAGTTCCCAATCTGGGGGTGTGATAATTGGTGCTGTTGTGAGTCTGTTTTTTAAAGTTTCAAAGGAATGCTGGCAATTTTTATCAAAAACAAAAGGAGTATCAACCATTAGCAGATTACTCAAAGGTTTAGCTATTTTAGAAAAATCCTTGATAAATCTTCTATAAAATCCTGCATGCCCCAAGAAACTTCGAACAGATTTCACATTGGTTGGTGGGGGAAGTTTTTCTATGATTTCTACTTTTGCTTTATCAACTTCTATCCCCTTTTTTTGTGATGGTTGGCGGGTTCTTTGATGAGCAAAGAAGTATTGATTGTTGGCCACCATGTCCACAAGATTCTGGGCTTCTTCCGCAGTTTCATCAGTTGTAATGAACCTCCAGCAGAGTGATCTAATGCCTCTTGAGATTTCAACGTCAAGCCTTCATAGAAATTCTGCAGCACATCCCATTCATTGAACATTTCTGGGGGACACTTTCTGATTAGAGTTTTGTATCTCTCCCATGCTTCATACAAGGATTCGGCATCTAATTGGGTGAATGTCTGCACCTCAGTTTTCAATCTAACGATCCTTTGGGGTGGGTAGAATTTGGCTAAGAATTTAGTTACCAAATCATCCCAACTAGTGATGCTTCCTTTGGGAAAAGTTTCAAGCCATTGTGCAGCCTTATCCCTTAATGAAAATGGGAATAACAGGAGCTTGTATGTCTCAGGATTCACACCATTGGATTTGACAGTGTCACAAATCCTTAAGAAGGTAGATAGATGCTGATTGGGATCTTCCAATGGGCTTCCTCCATAGGAACAGTTGTTCTGGACAAGTGTAATGAGTTGTGGCTTCAACTCAAAGTTGTTCGCATTGACATTGGGAGTGAGAATGCTGCTCCCACAGTGCCTTGGATTTGCAAAAGTGTAAGAGGCTAGGACCCTTCTTTGAGGGGGGTTATTGTCGTTGTTAGCTGCTCCCCCTGGTGGATTGAGATTAGATGTATCTCCTTCCATTTCGTGGTATTCTTCCTCAGATTCTTCCTCTCCATCAATACCTTTCCCTCTTTCAGCCCTTCTTATTCTCCTGAGAGTCCTCTGATCAGATTCAGATAGAATAGGAATTACTCTCCCTGTACCTGTCATACAAACAGGATAGGAGAAATTCACAACCAGTGATACTTCACTCTATTGCTAGAATGAAGTCTCAGTTAGCTTAAGCAAAATTCAAACAGTTAATGGGTTAGTCAAAATTAAAGAAAAAGTGCTTGATCTAAACTACCACCTCACTTAATTATTGTCAATCTATTCAATCCCCGGCAACGGCGCCAAAAACTTGATGTGCGGAAAACGATCCGACACAAAACTCACCGGCAAGTATACCGGGTCGCATCAAGTAATAATAACTCACAAGAGTGAGGTCGATCCCACAGGGATTGAAGGATTGAGCAATTTTAGTTTAGTGGTTGAATTAGTCAAGCAAACAAGTGTTGATTGTGTGAGATTGTGTTGACAGGAATTAAATTGCAGAAAATGTAAAGGGGAGTGGGTGATTTGCAGGAAATTAAAGGGAACAAAAAGAAAAAGAGCTGAATCTTAAAGTGCAAGTAATGTAAATTGCAGAAGCTTAAAGTGCAAGAAATATAAATGACTTGAAAAATAAAAGGGGAATGGGAATTGGATCTGCAGGAATTAAACAAGGAAATTAAAATGGAAACCAATAGATCTCAGGACCCAAGAGACTAGATAACTAAGTCTAGATCTCAATGCCTTCCTAGATCCAAATTCAGAGAACAGTTGCAAGAGAATTAAAGATCAAGCAGTGGAATAAAGGGATTCAAAAATCAATTTCTCAAATGTGCAGTAGCTCAAAACAGAGAGAGATCTCAAGGTGAGATTGAGACAGAATTTCCTCAATTCTTCAACACCCAAGACTCAAGTAAAGCTTTGCAGAAAAGAAAACAATAAAACCCAGAGGAAGAGAATTCAATTCTCCTCCCAGAAACTCTCTCAAATGACAAGTATACTCTCAAAACTCCTTAGCAAAAATCACAATTCAAAAAGCTCTCCGAAAACTCTTAATGAAAACTCAGAAAGGAAGCCTTCAATTGGGCCTTGGCCTTGATGGAATTGGGTTGAATTAGGCCTCTGTTGCTTGCTCTTGTTGTTGGGAAAATCCACTTGTGAACCGGGCTGAATGACTTTCACGTTTGAGGCAACGTTTGAGGTCAAACGTTGCCTCAAACGTTGCCGTGTGAACCATGATGCAGAGGCCCAAAATGCTGTCATCCACGTTTGGCTCAACGTTTGAGGTCAAACGTGAGCTCAAACGTGGATCCCCCATGCATTCTTTTTAGCCAACGTTTGGCCCAACGTTTGAGGTCAAACGTTGGCGCAAACGTGGCTCAATTAGCTCATCAATCAGGGGGTTCTTCCATGCTCCTAATAGCCCAAGAGCGCAAACGTGGCTCAATTAGCTCATCATCGGGGGTTCTTCCATGCTCCTAATAGCCCAAGATGTAGCCAACGTTTGACCCAAAGTTTGAGGTCAACGTTGGCTCAAACGTTGCTTCCAAAAGCTTGCTCTGCTCCTCTTAAGTGCCAACGTTTGCCTCAACGTTTGAGGTCAAACGTTGGCGCAAACTTCACCTCCCAGGAGTGCCAATTTTCTTCTCTGTGGCGCCAACGTTTGCCTCAACGTTGAGGTCAAACGTTGGCGCAAACGTTGCCCTCTCCTTAGCTTCTTCTTCAGCCAACGTTTGCCTCAAAGTTTGAGGTCAAACGTTGGCTCCAACGTTGGCCTCCCCTGGAGCTCTTCTTCAGCCAACGTTTGCCTAGCACAAATCTCATGAAAATGCATCATTTTATACATGATTGACTGAGGCAAAGAAGATATGAAATTCAACCCAAAAGGCTTACTTGTGTCTTAAGAAAGTGCATAAAACTAAATAAAAGTAAAGAAAAAGACTAGTAAAACTAGGCTAAGATGACTTGTCATCACCACCCACCATTCTTACTCAAAATCTCAGACGTCTTGCCACACAGGAGAAAGATGTCGGAGCTCTCACTAGAAGAGGTTTGGACCTCGCATTCATATCCTAATCATCTGTGAAAGGTACCAGCCTCTAAAAAAAAATAAAGGAAGAACTAGAAGAGAAGATAGTGAGAGAATAGCGAGAGAAGTAGAAAGAAGATAAAGAAATATTTTTTGTAATAGATTAGTGAAATGTCCAAGTAGTTAGTTAGTTAGTTAGTTATAAAACTCAGCTATGTATAGCGACCTGATAGACAGGTAGCACACTTTGAGTGGATGGTGATTTTAACTAACTTCCAGCTCGTATGCCTAACTCTTAGTGCACTTAATTGACTTCAGTCTATACTCTATCAATTTATTTCAGATAACTTTTAGAATAATATCATACTTGATTTAATTTAAAATCATTTATTTTATATATTAAAAAATTAAATAACTTACAAAATTTTTATTTCTTTTTATTAATAATTTATTATTTTAAATTTAATTTTTTACATTAAATTTATAATTTAATAATATAAAAATTAATTTTTAAAAATAATAAAAAAAACTAAACATACACTATTGAACTGCTAGTAATAATAGATAGAGTAGTGTAACAATTGCTCCTTTTACGTTAGGGATAGTTATGCCTATGCATAGTAGAAGGTTTACTCCCTCTCCCTACTCGGAATCAGCCAAAGCAAAGAGCTTCTAGCTTTGTCCTCAAATATGATATTTGAAGACTCTACTTGTGTTCGATCATGTGTGGTCGTGGATACCCATTTTGGCTACTGAGCCAGGTCAAATTGGGCTTATATAGGAATAAATTCATTGAGCTTATATAGGAACAAATCTGTTGAGCACATAATTACCAAAAGAAAAATCTGTTGAGCACATATCTATAATAATGCAAATATAAGAAGTTTTGGTACCTAAATTTAAATTTTAATATTGTTTTTAATGATAAAGATTCTTCTATACATTCGTCAGTTACTTTAAATAAGGAAACTTTCGTTATTAATAGCAACTCATATTTTCCTATCTTATTTCAACTATATTTTTACAAATAGTTATAGAAATTCGTAACATCTTTTTCACTTCTTTACTCTAATAATCTAACTTTTTAATTATTTTTCATATATTGTTTTCAATTTTTCTTACTTGCTTCTCTTCTCAATTTTGGATGCGCCTTCTCTGTGAAACAATTATTTGGATAAATTATTGGGATTTTCTAAACTAGATAATGACTATGCCAAAGATTAATTTTTGTCACCATGTATAAAAGGCGAAAAAGAATCATTAAGTTATAAAAAAAAATGTTCAATTAAGAATAATAAATAATTTTTTATGGATCTTATCATTTTATTTTGGGTATGTTCTTTTGTGAATACTTTATACCAACAGTTTAATACTTTGATTTTATTATTCTATTATAGTTTTTTTTTGGAATATGAAAAAAACGTGTACCTTTTTCTTTTATATATATATATATATATATATATATATATATATATATATATATATATATATATATATATAATTTGTTCTAATTCTTACCGCTTCTCCTCTCACCACTAGATGCACTTCCTGTATTTTTATTACTGATGTTCTTCTCCTTCCTTTAACATTCTGGATTATATCGCGTAACAATATATAATGCCAATACATGGAGTTTTAATATCCAAATTTAAGTTCTAATATTATCCTTAATGATAAAGGTTCTCCTATACATTCTTCAATTATTTTAAATAAAAAAATTTTTGCCATTAACAATAACTCATATTCTTCTATCTCATTTTCATCTGTATTTTCACAACCGGTTATAAAAACGCGTAATCCCTTCAATTTTTTACACCAATAATCTATCCTTTTAATTATTTTTTTCACATTTTGTTTTTCAATTTTTCTTACTTCTCTTCTCAATTCTAGATGCACCTTCTCTTCTTCAATTATTTGAATGAGTTTTTAAGGTTTCTTAAACTAGATAATGACTATATCAAAAGTTAATTTTCAGCTCAAAAATTTCTTCTCAATTTATGATGCGCCTTCTTTGTGTGAAACAATTATTTGGATAACTTATTGTAATTTTTTAAACTAGATAATGACTATACCAAAGATTAATTTTTAGCGTCATGTATAAAAGGAGAAAAAGAATAATTAGGATATAATAAGAAAATGTTCAAGTTCAGGGGTGATACAAATATTTATGGATCTTTTCGTTTTGCTTTAGGTATGTTCCAATATTTTATACTAATAGTTTGATTTTATTATTCTATTATAGCTTTTACTTGGAATATGAAAAGAGTATAACTTTTTTTTCTTTATATATATATAATTTATTCTAAATTTTACTACTTCTCTCACCACTAAATGTACTTTCCTGTATTTTTATTGTTGATGTCATTCTTCTTCCTTTAACATTCTAGATTATATCGCACTATCGTCTAACAATCTTTTCCTTACCTTTATTCACTACAATTACAACTGGTATCGCATAACTTCCACTTTTATTTTTTATCTTTTTAATTTGTTTTTTAACATTTTACGTACAAATATAATACACTGTCTTTCTCTCTCATCAATTTGATTTAGGATGAAAATTGTTATTTCTTTTTATCTGATATTTATTTTTTATTTTTTACATGTATGCAGCTATCAATAATGAATTAAAGAAGTCTCATAAATATTTTGTTAATTTAATTTTTTCTTTTTAAATTGGTTTGCATAGGATAAATTTTTTTTTAATTTTTAAATTATTTTTAATTTGAACATGAATATTTGATTTTAAATTAAATCTCATTTTTTAAATTATTTTGTATTGGATGATATTATTTTTTAATTGTTTAAATTATTAATTATATAAAATATTATATTTAAAATTTGAGTACATGAATATTTATTTTTAAATTAAATTAAATAAATTACATAACAAAAAATTTAGTAATTTTATATTCTACAATATCATTTGTTTGGCATATGACTTTGTTCAATCACTTTTTTATTATTTTTACAAAATTAATTTTATTTTTTAATATATTATTTATTCTTTAATTTTTTAATTAAGTATTTTTTATCATTTTAATATTTGTGGTGACTTTATTTATGTTTATTATTTTTTTAAATAAAATTACTAAAAAATTAAAGACCTTTAAAATACTAAATAAAGTATACAATAAACATATTTATCTTATTAAAAAATAAATAATTCAAAAATGAATGGTTATAATATTATTTTAATAAAAAAGTAAATATAAAATAAAATACATATTAGTTATTTGCAAAAGATAAATTATACTTAAATATCTCTTTGTCTTCATCTCGATAATACTGAAAAATAATTTTAGACACCAAAATATATTTTATTATTATATATTGTTATAGATATAGATATAATTTTAGAAATAATTAAAATACTATAATAATTAAATTATCATTTAATTTGTGAAATTAAGTATAGAACGTATTATTTCGATGACGTTATTTCTAACTTAAACTTGAATTTTTCAGAGTATAAAATCATCAAAGTATAAGTTTTACACTAAATTTCACAAATTAAATGATAATTTAATTGATATATTATTTTAATTATTTCTCAAATTACATATTATATAAATATAGTTGGTCATTATATATTGTATAACTATCTGTTACTTCTAACTCTAAAAATTTTAAGTTTTAACTCTTATACCACAATTCCACCTTGGAGGGCTATACAAATTTTTTCAACATCAAAAGTCCCAGTAATAATTTTTTAAATGTTAATAAGTCAAATGATATTTTTAATGAATTTTTAGAAATCGTTTAATATTTCGTTTTGCATTTATAAGTTCATAAAAATGTATATTTTCTGGAATTTGAATTAAAACATAAAACTTGGATTTCTATTCTTATTCGTTTTGATTTTTTGATATTTTATTTGAATCCAAATGAGAAGTATTTTCTTATTGACATTTATGTTTTAAAATCAACAATTTGTATCAGTACTAAATTGAATAAACTAAATTCAATTTACATGTATATGCTACAGAAGTAGTAAATCGAATCAACTAAATTATATTTACTATTGATATAACATATGTAATAAATTGAATATAATTGAATCGATTTATATTGAAAAAGCGTAAATTGAATTTAGTTGATTCGATTTACATATTAGTAAAATCGGACATGCATATAAGCCATTTTATTTTAGGATATTTGTATAATATTTATTTTCATTTGATTTGTTTGTGTGATTTACCCTCAATTTAAGGTTTAAATTTATTATTTTTTCCATAAATCTTTTATTTTTTAAACTATTTTATTTTATTATATTTTTTAATTTATTTTATTGTATTTTCTCTTTACTTTGGAAATTTTTTAGGGTCTAAATACCTCCCGTTTAAACGATTCTAATAGTATGATCAAGAAGTAGTTTAAGAGAATAAATTTGTATTTGGGCAATATATTGAGTGTAATTAGAATAAACATTAAAATGCAATAAATAAAATTATTAATTCAACATGGATAACAATCAGAAGAAAAAATATTGCATAAATAATAAAAAATGAGTTGATAATATATCAGCTATTTTAGATAACCAAAATAAATAAAATAAGTAACAAAAAGAATATAAAGTTTTACTTTTTGTTATGTGGTACAAAGATAATATAATAATAAAATAAACTATAATATTCTAATACAAAAGAACATGAAACTTAATATTACCCTTTTTAAGGAGCCCTTTACCTTTTATTTTAATTTTGTTAAAAAATATTAATATCATTTAATTTTAATTTTTAACTTTCAAGATAAATGATAAGATGTGATCTTTTATGCATTAAATAATTTTAAAAAATATTTATTATAGAAAAAGTTAAAAATATTCTAAAGAGAGAGAGATATTAAATTTTTTAACTAATAAAAGAGAATCACCACCATCAACCTATTAAATTTGAGTTATATCAAGTGAGGATTAAGAAATAAATTAGAACTACGAATTTAATAGTTTTTTGTCTCTCTTTATATAGTGTTTCACTTTAAGTAACTATTTTTTATGGATAAAATTTAAATGACAAACAAAATAGTAATAAGATTCGCATTAGATTATGAAAACTAATGTCATCCTTATAGTACGATTGTAATATTTTAAAACATACAAAATAAAATAATAAAGTATAGTTTAATTAATTTGCACAATAAAATAAATGTAAAACTTATATAATAGCAGTCAAATATAGAAAGCAATCACAACCTTCTGTTTCAAGGTACTATATTAAATTGTAACTTCAATTTATAATTATTAGTTAAAAATTTACAATAATGTATTATTTTTTATTATATTAGTTAAAATATATATTTTTATATTATTTTTAAGGATTACTGACATCAAATTTTGATAATTTGAACAAAAATTTTGAATATTTTATGTCTTAAATTTTTTTTAATAGAACAATAAGGCAACTTAATACGCACATCAACAAAAAATTATTATTATACATCTAGATATTCAAAAGATACAAAAATGAATTCCTTTAACAATACTTCAATGACTCATAATGTAAGATCCCAAATTTTTAGAAATTAAATAAAAAGTTATTTATGATTTATTATATTTATATAAAATTATATTTTCAGAGATTTTTATATATAAACCGGACACTTTTTTATTTATGATTTAAACCTTTAGTAATTGAAAAAGAATGAGAATTTTATATGCTTCAATTTGAATATTTATACCTTGAACCTTATTTTATAAATAAAGGAGAATTAATTTAATTATCTCCAATTTTTATTGAATTTATATTTATTTGAAAATAATTTACAAATTGATAACTAAAAGATATTTCAAAGATAATTATTTTGTATTTAATTTGGTTTTAAATTATTACTCTACCCTTTTATTTTTATTAAAATTCTTACTCTACCAAACTCTAAAATCTCCAAAACACAGTCCTAATTTTTACCTAACCCTAAGAGAAGGAGAGAAGAGGGAGAACAGAGCAGAAGGGAGAGTCGAAGAAGAAGAAGAAAGGGGGAGGGGAGGAAGGAGGAAAACGGCACCAGTAGGTGTCACTGCGACTGTCGCCAACGTCATCGTCGAGGAGAGAGAGAGGGAGAACAAAAACAAGGAGAGGGAGAAGAGGACGCAAGGTTTAGGGGAGGAGGGAGCCTCTGTTTGCATCGTCGTGCCTTCCGTCGCCGCCAGGTCTGTTGCCGCCGTCCATGGAGCTGCTAGGAGCGTCGCTGTCGAAGTTGCATCGTTCGTCACTGCTTGCGCCACCGTTCGTCGCTGCCCAGTCGCCACCATGCCTTCTTTGGTGCCGTCGAGCTGTCAGTTGCCATCGCCGTTGCTGGAAACTACCATAAGATCCACCACCTTCCTGGTAAGCTCTACCCCTTTTTTTATTCCTCTCTGTGATGTCAAAGTCGTGATTACAGTGAGATTTTTCGCTTAAGTCGTGTATATGTTGGATAATGTTGTCACAACGAGTTATTTCCATTACTGGTTGAAGCCATCACTGCTGGAGTTTGCCAGAGTCAACCGCTGGAGCTGCGGCTACGCTATACTTAGTTTCTTTTGGTACAGTAAGTTATCTTTGCTCTGAAAACTCTTTTAATCGATGTCCTGTTGTAATACCCGGTCTAACCGAAATTTATTAAATAATAAGTTAAATAGGAGCGAATATGGTTGGAAGATTTAGCAATTAGAATTTGATGATTTAAATATGATATTTGGATTCAGTGAATTTTTCCGAGTCGGAAGACATAGTTTTTCGCCGTAAAAGCGCGCAGTGGAATTTTGACCGGCAGTACCGGCTGAGACCTGTCTGGTACTGCAGCTGAGAAAATTGATTATGAGTAAATAAGATTAAGAAATGAGAAATTTTAATTAGGGGAGGTAGAAATATTTGAAGTGCGATTTAGAGTGCTAATCTTAAAGGTTTTGGCCCAAAATTGGGCCAACGGACAAAAATAAGTTAACCGGGCCTAAGTGAGCCCAAGACCCAACATATATAAACATTAGTTATGAGCATTTTAGCTCATTTTGCCCTAAAGAATGAGTGTTGGGCGCTGAATTGAGAAGAGAGAAGAGAAGAGAGAAAACCTAACTCTCTTTGATCTTCAAACCACCATAACTTGAGCTACGGAGCTCCGATTGACGAGCCGTTTGTGGCCACGCGTCGCTCTTCTCATTCTCTACAATTCTATCTAAGTTTTGTGGTGAGTAATCCACTGTCCTCTGCCCAGTTCTCATTTTCCTCTTCAAATTCAAATTTGGTTTGGGTTTTGAGGAAACCTTGTGATTTTGGTTGTTTAGGAGTGCTCTAGTATGAGTCATGAGTGATATTCATCATAAACTTCAGTGGATTAAGGTAAGAAACCCTCCAACCCTTGTGAATTGTCATTTTTATGAGCCTTAGGTTGATGTATGTATGTGATATTGGTTATGTTAGTGCATTTGATGGTTTTGGTGCACAATTGGGAGATTGGTATTGCTTGAGGAGCTTTGATGAGGCTTGGGGCTAAGGTTGGTGGAGACTTCTAAAGAAGAGGCTCAATTGATTTAGCTACAAGAGGTACGGTTTAAGTTTCATTTAAGTACCGTGTGGTGTGATGAGAATTCCTAGGCTAGATGCCCCTAGGATTAAGTTTGGATTGTGTAAATGGTTGGTGCTAATATGCATAGTTGGTATGTAATGTGAATTAATGATTGGGTTGAGAATTGTGTGGCCTTGTATGCTTGGTGTATTGAAAATTTGATGTATTGGGTAATGAGTATTGATTTGTGGTTTATGCATTTAAATTGTGAAATTGGACCGGAGGCCGTATATTTTGGGCCGGAGGCCGGAAAGAGGTAAGGAAGGTAAGTTGATGTGTGCATTGTATGATGACACAAGTGATTGGATGAATTTCAGATAATAAATATATGAATGATTGGGTTGGTTATTGAATAATGAGGTTTGAGGAGTGAAAGTGTGGAAATTGGTAATTTTGGGTGAAATTATGTAGATGAGGTATGTTTGGTTTTGGTTGAGAAATATTATGTGGTCATATATGTGATTATGATTATTGATGTCTTGATGGTATGATAATGCATGAGAGATATGTATGTTGTGATATATTCTTGAGGAATGATTAAGGTAGATTTGTGGGTGAAACCACGTGATAGTGAGTATGACATTGATTATGTATAATGATGGTTGATTGGAAATAGTATTGTTGGAAATTGGGATGAGGAAGGATGTATGACATGTTGATGTGTTTGTAATTTAGCCATTTGTTTGAAATGGGTAAAAATGGTTATATGGCGGTTTTGTGAATCGTGGTAAAGTATTAATGTATGAGTTGAGGAGGCTTGATGTTGATTTTGGTATATTTTGATTGATTTCAAAAAGGGTTGAAACTAGCATGTTTTGGTTGATTTTAAAAAGGGTTGAAAATGGCTTGTTTTAAAAAGGGCACCTTGTGGTTTTGTATAAAAACATGGTTTTTGGGCATACTTTGATGGGACATAACTTGGACTCTGGATCTCTGTTTTGTGCCAAACTTATTTAGAAGTGAAATTGGATCTGGGATGTCCATGCCGTTCGAAGAACGGGCGAAAAACGATTTAAAATGAGAAAGTTATGTCCGTCGGAAGATTAGGGGTTGAATTTGTGAATTCTGCAGCTTTTAACTTAGAAAATTTTTAGCAAAATGACCCTCCACGCGTAGGCGCACTTGGCGCGTACGCGTCGTTCTTCAAAAAGGCACCATCCACGCGTGCGCGTGGTGTGCGCGTGCGCGTCGATGCGCTGCACCCAATGCCCAGCCATTTTTTCGAGAGTTGTGCCAGAGTTGTGCCAGTTTTGTGCCTGGGGCGCAAATGCACCCACGCGTACGCGTGGCTGACGCGTACGCGTCGTCTGGCTGTGTTTCAATCCGCGCGTCCGCGTGTATGACGCATACGCGTCGATGAGTTTTGTGGCCATCAACGCGTGCGCGTGGAGTACGCGTGCGCATGGCCCTGCCTTCATGCCAAAGTTGATTTTTGAGTTTTAAAAGCCAAATCTCATATTTCTAAGCCTCCGATCTCACCCCTTATGTATTAAATCATTATGATATGCCTAGCAATGAGAAAGGAGCTAGGGGATGTGGTAACTTGCGAGTGAAGCAAGGGGAAGAGTTATGATCAATGATGATCAACGATGATTATATGAGATATGGAGGATGACGGTGGAAGTACCGTGTATGCCATGAGCCGAAGGACTATATTTATTGATAAATGGCTGGTTCTTGATTGAACCATGAGCCGGATGGCTGAGTTATTGTCGGGTTACGGCAAAGCCATTACTGATTATGGCTGAGTATAAATGCATATACGATTAATGAATGAATGTGTTAAATGGATAATAATGGAAAATATTGAAATGTGATGTGTAACCCCGGGTAGTAGGCAGTGGCGTTGTCCACTTGCTCTGGGTATGAGACGGAAAAAGAGGTTTATGATAAATGAGTTAATTATAGAGTTTTGAATGAATGTAGCTCTAATACCTGGGTAGCAGTAAGGGTTGTGGTTCGTCCCACTTGCTCCAGGTTAATGTTTGAGATTTGATAACAATGAGAATTGATAATATGAATTGAGATTGAATGAATATATGTTTGAGATACCTGGGCAGTAATAAGGGTTGTGGTTCGTCCTGCTTGCTCTGGGTTAATGCTTAAGATACCTGGGCAATAGCAAGGGTTGTGGTTCGTCCCACTTGCTCCAGGTCAGAGATTGTGACACCTGGGTAGTAGCGGCAGTAGTGGTGAATCCACTCGCTCCAGGTTGAGCTTTTAAACACCCGCCTGGGTAGTAGCCGCAGTAGTGGTTGTTCCACTGGCTCTGGGTTGAGCGGGTAGTAGCAAGGGGGTTGTAGCTCAAACCTACTTGCTCCGCAAGGGGTGTTTCTGTCCAATGGTTAGCTACCAGGACATGTCGGGTTGGCTATATAACCGACAGATGATATCATCAGCCATAAGGCAGGCATACATCATTTGCATATGTTTGAATTGTTTGGGTTTGCCTATTTGTTTTGGATTTCTACATCATATATGCTATGTTACCTGATTATGTGCTACTTGTTCTACTTGTACCTTATTTGTGTATTACTTGCCTGTATTGCTTGTGTCTGTACAACTGAGAGGTCCCTCATGTTTGTGTCGGTGGATGTTGGGGGCTGTTCTTGATGAGATGAACTGATGATGCGATTGCATGATGATGATGATTTTTGAATGAGATAATTTGAGCCCCCTGGGTAGACGCAGTGATGTGATTTCACTAGCTCCAGGCGAGAGTATGATGTATTGATATAGAGTTGCTGAGGCAGAACAACTGGTGATGGTTGCTTATGATTCTGAGTCTGATTCGTGGGAGAGTCAGCATGTTGGGAATCATATGAGATATGAAATAGATCTAGTATCCCCTTATGACAGTTGCCTACTCATGGATTAGTGAGAATCTAGGCTGGATATTTGGTGAAGAAGTTTAGGATGCTTAGTGAGTTTTTATTGCAGTGCATTGTATTTATTTGGCACTTTTACCGTACTGGGAACCCATGTGCCCGGGGTTCTCATTCCGTATATATCTCTTGTTTTTCAGATACAGGTCCAGGTGCTCAGAAGTGAGCTGTGGTTCGTCTGAGAGATGGCGAAGATCTTTATTTTCTCTATTTTGTGTTTTGCTTAGAATCTCTCCACCTTTGTTTTGAAGATATTATATTATGTATTGAACTCTTTTGGAACTTGCCTATAGAGGCTCTTATATTTTCTTTGGGAGAGATTAGGATATACTGTTATCAACTACTTTCATACTGTACCCTAGCCGGCCTAGACTTCGCGGGTCGCGACTAGTGGCTATTACTTATGTTATATATATCTATCTGTTATCTATCTCTTAATCTCCTTTATGCCTTGTCCGTATATCGCTTTCGGTTCACGGTTTATCTTTTTGTTGTCGAAACGTGAGTGATACGTCTTTGCGATTTTATTTATACTCTTTTCATGCTTCTCGATTAATACTCCTTTCGAATTTACCTATATTTATATATTAAAAATCCACCTGAGAGTCGTACCACCGTAATATCATTGACTTATAACTCGAGCATAAGGATTTGAATATTAGGGTGTTACACCTGTTATATGTTGCTGAGGTTTTGCGGCATTATTGCCATAGGGTTGAGTTCCAGTTATTGCATGTCGCGATTAAAGTTGCTGCTATTTTTGCGAAAGTAGTAGGGAGCTGTGGTTGCGACTGCCGCTGTTGCGGGCTGGCACAAAAAGAGTTTTGACATGTTTTATGGCTTACGGATTTTGACTATTCGAGGTAGGGACTTTTCTTGAAACATAATTTTATATTACGGAATTGTTATAAATCGATATTGATGTGAACAGTATATTTTTAGTGATTATGTAAGTCTTCTGAATTAATTGAGTTATTTTGGATGAATGTGCTTGTTTACTTGATTGAATTATCGATTTACTGAGTTGGCGTTGTAGTAGTTAATGAAAGCTTGATTTGGTTTTGAACCCGTTAGAAAGAGTTGAGAAATGGTTTTGCGTGAAAATCTAATATATATATATATATATATATATATATATATATATATATATAATATATTTCATATTGAGAAATAGTTTTGTATTGGAAATCTGATTTATGTGTTTATATTGAGGAATGGTTTAGTTTGAAACCGTTGTAATAAGTTGAGAAATATATGTTGGTTTGGATGGAATCTTTGAAGGATGGTAAAGTTCGAATTTTAAAGGAGGTGCTGTCGAAATTTTTATAAGTATTTAAGTAAAATTCAATAATAAGAATTAACTTATTTTGGGTTTGATTAATTATAAAAAGAACTATGTTTGGGGGCGCTTTAGGCGAAAAAAGAAATAATGAAAATGGGTATTTAAGAATAAACGATTTTCGAGTCTTTGAGAAAACGTTTTGAGTTTGAAATAAAGTTGAAGTTAGTTAATTTGATTGAAACATTCTGTTTTGAGAAATTATAGAGGAGTTAAAGTATTTGAACTTGATTTGGTGAAAAGGAAATGGATTTCGATACTTCTTGAAAATGTCTTAAACTTAAAAGTGAAGTTGGAAATTGTTTTGGGAAAACTAGGTTAAATCGAAAGTGAGTTTATTTGATTGATTTTAATTAAGGAGTTATAATTTAAGGATTTTAATAAATTTAAAGTAATGAAATTGATTGTTCAAGGTTAAACAAGAATGAGTTCTATGATTTTGTTAAATTGAGAAATTGGTTTATGATATGACTTATTAATTTTGATATGACGGTTAGAGACCGTGAGGATACTTTAAATTGAAATTTAGGATTTATGGAAGTTTGGCTTATTAGTCTATAAAGTAATTATGATTAATGATAAATGATTGTGTTTAATTGAGATCTTGATTCTTAACAAATTTTGTAAATTTGGTTAAAAATGAGATTGGTTGTCGCTACCCTAAAGTCTAGAGACCTTGCCATGAGGTTTAATTAATAAATCCTTATTTAAATTAATTAAATGATTGATTTAAAAATAAATAATTTTTGAGTCTTTTGAAGGAGGTTTAAACTTGAAATGGTTTTTGAAGTTAGTTTGAAAATTTTTGATTAAGTGAAAAATGAGTTTTATAAAAGAAGAATTGATTTTAGGTGAAGTTGCTTTGGAGGTTATGGAAAATGTTACAAAAAGTGGTATTAATTTTAAAGGAAGATGATTTGAGTAAAAGGTGTTGAATGGCGTGTTGATTTGATAATTATTTTGACACACTCCGTGGATGCGGTGTGATATAATTATTTTGACACACTCCGTAGATACGATGTGATGTGGGAACGTCGATGCGTATCGCCCACATTCTCCCAGATGAAAGGTGAGACGACACTCTCCATTGAAATGAGACAGCATTCTCCGTTGTCTTGGCATAATTTGTACCCCAGGAGAAGGTGAGACGACACTGTCCGTTGATATAATGGAACCATGACTTATTGATTTTTTTCTCCTAAGGATGCGTACTGAGAGACTAATCCATGAGATGCCAAGCGGATTTTGTGTCGGGTTCGGCATAATAACCGACACGTGAGTTCATGGTCAGTAGAACAGACATGCATTATATGAATTTATATGACATTGTTTGGGTGTGCATATTGTGTTTTGTTTGTCTATGTGAATTGTTCTGCGTAACTGCTAATTGACATACTTATTATAATTGCTCTTGATTGTGTTTTAAGTTTATTACTTGTGATCGTGACTGGTTGGTTTGATTTATGGTGGTTTGAGTAGTAATTGATTATATTTTGGGTCGGAAGCCGTGATTTAATTATATGTTGCGTTGGAGGCCGTGATTTGATTGTGTTTTGGGTCAGAGGCTATAAATTGGTAAGTTGGTAAAAATTATTGATATAAATATTGACTTGTGATAGTGTAATTGATAATTTTAATTTTAAACGAATGATCGTATAATTTTGAAATAAAGATTGAGGTTTGGTGAATTAATGAATAAGAATTGAATGGGATTGAGAATAAAATAGTTTAAATAAGAGAAAAGGATTCATAAGGCGAACATTGATCACTGTTATAAACAAACTTTAATTATTATTATTATTATTATTATTATTATTATTATTATTATAATATGTGGAGTGCTGTGATTGGTTTGTATGTATGCTTGTTGGTGAAAAGAAATAAAAATTTTTTTATTTTTTAAAGAAAAGTCGATACGATTTCGAGTTAAAAGTTTTTATTGTATTAATAAATATATGGATGTTGTTGTAGTATTCCCACTATTATTGGAGTAGCGCAACCGAAAGCATGACATTCTGGTATTAAGGATGTTACACATAAAAGTTAACAAAATGAATTGTTATAGATTAAAGTGATAAACAGGATTAAAAATTGTGATAATAGTACTTGGTGATAATTAATTATAATAGTGTGAAAAGAATGTGTCGGGAGAAGAAGAAAATGAGAAAGGAGATATAAAAAATAATAAGAAAAAAAATAATAGTGTAATATAATGAAGAGATATAATAAAAATATAAATTAAAAATTTTTAAAAAATAATAAAATTAAAAAGATTTTTTTGTCTAAATTAAAGATAATTTAATAAATTAAATATAATTAAAAAATAAAATTTTTTTGTCTATTAAAATTATGCATGAAAATAAAAAATACTTTGAACATAAATTTTTATCTTTACTTCAAATTAAATACTATTAAAAAATATATAAACAACCTTATATAATATTTATAAATAATTATTTTGTAAATATCTTATCTTAATTTTATTACACATAATAACAACATAATAAAATTTTTTAATATTTTATTTAATTTAAATTTATAATTTTTAAATTTTCTAAAAGATAAATAATAATTTATAAATTTTTATATTTATTTTTAAATATTTTTATTCTTATTTTTTAAATTATTTTATCAAATTTATAATTTTAAAAATAAAAATATAAAAATTAATTTCTTAAAAATAATAAAAAACAGCTAAAGAGGTACCTTGTTGAGCCGCTAATTATTATTAAGTGCATTCTAATATAACTATACTATAATCTATAATAATTACAGGTGCTATATATTTTAAAAAATATTATTAAATTTAAAGTAATAATTTTTTATTATTTAACAATATTAACATAATTATTATAATCAAAATAAAGTATTTTAGAATTCACCATATTATCATTATTAAATTTTTATTGTACCAGTGTCGTCGTGGCGGAACTGATTATGAACTATTTTTCTTTGGCAATAGTAAATTTACTATCATTATTAATTTTTGACCGTGCAAGTTGATGGCATCATTTAAATTATATTACTATCATTATTAATTTCTGACCGATAAAAATGCAATCAATAATATTTGAGAAATAATAAATTAAAAAATAGATTTAGCTAATATATATCTTAAGAACACATGATAAACTTATCATTAGTAAAATATTTTAAATATTTTTATTTAAAAAATATAAAATAAATACATTAAAAATTAAATTTTTTTATATTTTTAATAAATTTAATTTGTTTTGTTTTATAATCTTAACATGTGCTCTATGTGTTATGTGTTCTTAAAACACATGATAGATAAATCCTAAAAAAATTAATTTAAACAACTTAAATTTATTTTATTTAATATTTATTAATTATTATTAAAATTAATAAATATTAAATAAGATAAATTTAAATTATTTAAACTATTTTTGTATTATCTCTCTAACATTGATATATGGATAAATAATATTAAAAAAGAAAAGTACATTATTCTCGCTCGCTGTTTTTTTATGTATATTGTCTTGGACGGTAGACCACAAAGAGAATGGATCCTCTCAATTTTTTTTAATAATTGAGAGAGTAAAGTATGATCTTTTATCATTAATTTTATAAGTGAGACTAAAAAAAAATGAGAGAGAGAGTAATGAAGAGCTAGAGATCACTTTATTCCCTCAATTTTTTTTAACAATTGAGAGGATTCATTCTCGACCACAAGTATCACTAAAGATTGCAAGCTATGAAGACACTTTGCTGAGTATCGAATACATTTTGGACATGACACTCATCCGACACGTGTATTTTTTATGTCCAACCATGTCTTAAAAAAAATAAAAGTTTTGTTCAGATACTCTTTGATGCACATAAATACCATCACGTGTCAACGTCTTCAATTCGATTCTTAACATGTATTTTTGAAATGAGTTTAGAAATAGTAAATATTATATTTACTAAAACAAAAAATATTTTAAATATTTTATATAATTAAAAATATTAAAAATAATTAAAAACTAATTTAAATTTTAATATTAATAAAATATTAAAATATCAATATAATTTATCTAAAAAATAATTTATGTTTTATACTATATCGTATCCCCATATTTTATAAAAATTTAAAATTTATATATTCATATATTTTGTATCGTGTCATATTCTGTATTCGCATCAGTATTCGGTGGAGTGGCAAAGCGGGCTGGCCCACCCCGCCAAAGCCCGCCCAAATATGGGGTGGGCCGGCCCGTCCCGCCAAACTAATATGGGCTCAACTTGCTACCCCGTCCCGTCAAAGGGCGGACTGGCGGGTTAGCGGGCCGGCCCGCCTCTTTTTTTTTTGAAATTTTTTTTGGTTACATTCCCACCATCGACTTCCATAGAGAAAGAGTCATCCATAGCAAAATCAACAACTCAACCTAAATAACACAAATACATCAGAACAAGTATGAAAGAAGTTAAGTATCAGAACTGAACCATCAATAATTTTCGATAATGTTGCATCAGAACAAATACACCAAGCATTTCAAAAAGGCAAAAATTATTAAAGCAACGAATTAAAATAGAATGCATATCAAAGAATGCATATCAAAGAATGCATATCAACATAAATAAGAAATTAAAAATAAACAGTTAATAGCATATTCAATCAAGCTACCAAGCCACCAAACTAGTTTTGATGTTTGACTTCATTCATAAATTAGAAGTTAGTTAGCATTTTAAAAATAGGAAAAAGAAGCTGTCCACAAAAGCATGAAAGAATCTGTCCAGTAAAACAAATTTCATAAACAATTTCACACAAAATTTGAAAAGCATGAAACAAGCTGTCCACAACCACAAACACATGAATATATGATTATATGATAGAGCCATAACAAAAACAAAGAATAGGAAAACTCACTAAATTGTAATCACAGTTTCTTATTTAAAAAAAAAGAAAATAAAAATCTTCACTTACTGAAAGTCTGAAACACAGCCGCCAAGAAGCAGAAGAAGAGAGAGGAGCGCGCCGGGAATCTGCCGGAGGTCGGACACAGAACCGTCGAGACCTGAGAGGCAAAGGAGGAGAGAAGAGAGATCAGCAGAGGATAGCGCCGTCGGGAGTGCGATTCGGTGAGGACTGGCGAGAATCGTGATGAGACAGGGACTGGCGACTGGGAGATCGATGGCGATGAGCTGCAAATGAGGAGAGATGAGCGACCAAACAGCGCCACCGGGAGTGCAATTCGGTGAGGACTGGCGAGAATCGAGATGATGAGATAGGGACCGGCAACTAGGAGACTGACGATGATGATCTGCTGAAGGCTGAAGTAAGTCGAGGCCAAGGTCAGGGTCTCACAGCTCACTCTCAACTCTCAAGGTCAGGGAAGGAAAAATGGAAAATTAGGGCCAGCTGTGACTTGTTTCAACTTGTGGGAAGGAAAAGTGAAATTTTTTAATTTATATGATATGTAAATTTACAAAAATACCCTTTAAAAAAATAAGATGGCAGCCCGCCGGGCCAGCCCGCCCTGCCCCACCTTGGCCCGCGGGTTTGGCGGTGCGGTTAGGCGGTTTTTTAAAATTTGGCGGGTTCAAAATCTCGCTCCGACCCGCCTTTTTTGGCGGTTTGACCCGACGGATTCGACCCGTTTTGCCACCGCTAGTATTCGGTATCATAGATTGCAAGGCAACCGAAATAAAAGGACAAAACATAAAACGGTGTAAAATAAATTACAAATTAAATAGGGACAACACCATAAATTAAATAGGGATCACACCATACACCATAAATTAAATAGGGACTGCATCATAAATTATATTAGAGTAAACTATTAAAATGGTACCTAAAAGTTTATATGGTTAATAAAAAAGAATCATAAAAAATACTAACAACAAATAAGTCTCAAAAAATTTAAAAACGTGATAAAAAAATTAGATATTAAATATATATTCTAAAAAAATTTTAAAGATCATATTATGATACAAATTTTTGTAATCATTACTAAAAATAAAATCTTTTTATTCTTAAAATTTGATAATTTTATATCAAGTAATTTTTTTAAATTTTTTATTATGAATGACCATATTTTTCTAAAAAATAAAAAGAAAAATCTCTCGAATTTTTTATGTACCATCTAAATATTTATTTCAAACATGTGTTGTCATAAAAATTCATATCAAATAGATAATTTGTTTGTTAAATATGAAAGTTTTTTTGTTACTTATAAAAGAATAATATTTATTGATTATTTTTGCCGCATTTTCAAACTATTTAAAAACTATTTTGTCAATAACACTTTTTAAAAAATTTTTGTCAAGTTCTGAATTTTTACAGGGTTATGCTTCTTCTTCTTCTCCTTCTTCTCACTCTCGTTTATGCATGGAGCTTCTTCTTCTTCGCCTTCTTCTTCGCGTTTCTCCTCTTCCTCCTCCTTCTTTTTTGCGTTCTTTTTTCTTCAGGTGTTTTTTTCTTATCGTCATTCTTTTGTTGTTGTTGTATTTTTTTTCTTTTCTTCCTTCTATCCCGGGTGAAGAAGCAATAGAAAGTAAGAAGAAAGAGTTTTGAATTATGCAGAACAGAAATGAACTGAAATGATATTTAGAATTAACCGCAATTATATTCAAAATGAACCAAAAATTAAATTCAGAATGTAAACTCGTTTCAAAACAAGCACAGATTAAATGCACCTTATTTAAATCCAGAATAAATCGAAATTACTTAATGATTGCGACACACAAACTTAATTCGAAAACAAATACACAAACAAAATTGGATCATGAACAAAAACATATCCAAATTCATCATGTGATTTTGCAGCATTATGTATTTTTCTTTTTTATTTGATTAGATGAACAAGACAAGAAAAGAAGAACATGATGAGAAGTTTTGAGAAATTTTTTCTTCTTATTTCTTCTGTTTTGTTTGATTTTTCTTTTTTTTTCTTAGTTTTATTCCTCTCAAGATAGTGAAACAAGAAGAATCATAACAAAATAATTCACTCAGAAATGAACCGAAATTATTCAGAAATAAACTGAAATTATATTTAGAATGAACTGATATTACTTAATAATTTCAGTTCATTCTAAATATAATTTTAGTTCATTTCTGAATATAATTTCGAATAATTTCTGTTCTGCACAATTCAAAACTCTTCCTCCTCACCTTCTACTGCTTCTTCACTAGGGAGAGAAGGAGGAAAAGAAAAAAAATACAGCAGCAACAACAACAAAAGAATGACGATAAGGAGAAAACACGTGAAGAAGAAGGAACACGAAAAAGGAGGAGGAGAATGAGGAGGAGGAGGAACGCGAAGCAGAAGGTGAAAAAGAAGAAGTCGCTCCGTGCTTGAACGAGTGTGAGGAGGAGGAGAAGAAGAAGAAAGAGGAGGAGGAGAAGGAGGAGGAGGAGGAGGAGAAGAAGAAGAAGAAAAAGCTCCACGCGTACGTGAATTTGAAACAAGGAGGAGAAGGAGGAGGAGGAGGGGAATTTGGATTGCCTCTAAATTATTTAGATGCTAAAATTAGTTGAATGTGGAGAATAATTCAAATTTTTATTACTATCATTATTAGTTAACCCATAATATTACTATCTTAATTAGTTACACTATAATCTAAGCCAAAAAAATTAAATAAATATGATAAATTTGAAAGCTATTCCAAAAATGATAAATCAAGTCCATGATTCAGCAAACTTGATGATATGAGTAGTTTAGAGGGAACACAGATCCTACAATGGAGAGGAGTTGCGACTCTGTGATGATGAGAATCTAAGACGGCAATGTGAGGAGAAGATGCAGCAATGGCAGGACCAATGAAGGTGAGAACCAGCGGTGACGATGCGACGGAGGAACTCAGTCAGGGACGATGCATTGAGGCAAGAACCAGTGACAACGAGACTAAGCGCATGGCGAGGAGAAGCTCAACGTTGAGACTAGACTAGCGACGGCGAGACCCATGACGGAGGATAAATGTCGATTAGAAATTTCACAAAATAATCGCATTGCAAGTATAGTTCCAAACTAACAAATTATACTTCAATCAACGTTTAATTTGTTTGTCACGATGCAAACCAATAAAAATAATCGAAGTATTTAAATCTCGGGTCGTCTCTCAAAGGAATTGTAGGGAAGTGTACTTATTATTGGTTATGAGGTAATATTTTTTGGGTTTTGAAACAAGGGACAAGAAATATAAATAACAAGAAAATAAACTAACAATTAAGAAAAGTCCTAGTAAGGGTTGAGAATTGGAATTCCTATCCTCATTATCATCGTCAATTGTGATCGTAATTGCCTTTTGCTCTCACTTAGTTAACCTCTAACAATTGAAGGTAAGTCAAGTGAGTAAAATTAACTTAAGTTCACAAATCCTAATCAAAGACTAGATTTATTGAAACTCAAGCCAACTAGCAACTTTCAATCACCAATCAACAAGAGATTTTGACAATTCAAGAGTCTCCAAATTACTCAATCCAAGCCAAGAACACAAACATCTATTTTAAAATCCAACCAAACATTTTATCAAACACTTGGAAAGTATAAAATAAAGACGTAGAAAATTAACAAGAAATAGTAAAATCTAAGACTAACAATTGCAAGAAAACAATAACAACAAATTAAAGAAAGCGACAATAAACATAAAATACCTCAAAGTGCATTAAAAAGAAATTGGAATCAACAAGGAGTCATGAACAATAAAACAACAAGGTAAAGAAAACAACATATAAAACTAAGAAAGCAAAGAAGTAATAACAAGGAATTAAAAGAAGAGCTTGAATCAAGATAAGAAATAGAATCTAAACCTAGATGAAACTGAAAATAAAAGAAGATACCCTAAAACCTAGAAAGAGGAGAGAGCCCCTCTCTCTAGAATCTATATCTATCTAAAACTAAAACTAAAGTGAAAAGTGAAAGTGAATGATTCAGCTCCACTCCCCAGCCTCTAATCTGCATACTGGGCTCGAAACTGGGCCAGAAAATGAGCTCTGAAATTGCCCACAGCGTATTACCTTTATTGTAGCACGTGACGCTCGTCACGCGTACACGTCGTTTGGAAGATGGCATGATCACGCGTACACTTTAGCCACGCACACGCGTCGGTTCCAACTTCTTAAATCTTCAATTCTTTGTATTCATTCCAGTATTGCATGCTTTATTTCCATCCTCTAAGTCATTTCTGCCCTATAAACTTGAGATCACTTAACGCATATATTACGACATCGAATGATAATAAAAGAGGATTAAAAATTAACGATTTTAAAGTTTAAGAAGCATGTTTTCAATCATAGCATAAAATTAAGAAGGAAACTTAAAAATATACAATTTATATGAATAAGTGTGAGAATAGTTGATAAAAGCCACTCAATTCAATTTAAAATATACAATAAAATAATAATTTATCAACAAAACGAGAGGGTGACCAGGTGATTGAGTGTGTGTGACCAGTGTCGACGAGGTAGAAAGGTGATGAGAGACATAGACGTGGCATGAGTAGGAATTAGGATGTTAGTGGAGGCTAAGACAAAATTAGGTAATATAATATATATAAAGATATTTAAGTAAATTTATTATTGGAAAAATGATTGTAAAGGACTGTTAAAAAGATTTAATTAGTAAAAAGGACTTTTGATACTAAAATTATTAAAAAGGACTAAATTTTTTTATAATATTTAAGAAAACGAATTAAATCTTTTTATAATATTCAAGAAAACGAATCAAATTTTTTTATAAGAAAATAAATATATCTTTAATTATTTTTTTATTTATTTTTTATAATTTTTATGTTGATAAATTTTATTTCTCTTAAAATTTTAATAATTTTTATTAATTATTTATTTATTTTTATTTATTTTTATGATCTTTACCTAACGAGAAAAAAGACAAAAGATTATAAAAGTAATAAATAAATAAATAAATAATAAAAATTACCAAAATTTTAGAAAAAATAAAAATTTTTAATATAAAAATTATAAAAAATAAATAAAAAATAATTAAGAATCAATATTTTAATAATTAAATCTCCTTAACAATTTTTTTAGAGTAATTCTTTTTAAATTAATTAACTAATTAATTCCAAGTGAATATTCATAAATATCTATATAACATTGTAAATTAAATAACATATATTAAAGATTATACAAAATAAATAAATAAATAGTTAAGAATATATTTATCTTCTTATAAAAAAATTAAATTTTTTTTCTTAAATATTATAAAAAGATTTGATCCTTCTTAATAATTTTAATATTAAAGATCCTTTTTAATAATTAAGTCTTTCTAATATAACGATTCTTTAGAGTAATTTCCCCTTCATTATTCGAAAAGATTTTACGGATCTCCATAGAACGGATATTTTAATATCCGCTTCGTCTCTAAATATTTGTGGGGCCAGGTCTCTATTCCTATAAGAATTGAATGGGCCTCTATTTGCTTCTCCGTCGCGGATAATTTCCGTGAATACCGTAAATACGATACTTTTGCTATCTCTATTCCTGACTTCTAACATAGCATATATTACTTTTGGAGAAAAGGACAAATAGGTCCTTAACCTTTTGTCCCGTAGACATTTTTGTTCCTGACCATTGAAAAATATTTTTAAGTCCCTGACCTTCACAAAACTTGGACGGATCAGTCCCTCCGTCCAAATGCCTCTGTCAGGGACTGATCCGTCCAAATTTTGTGAAAGTCAGGGACTTAAAAATATTTTTCAATGGTGAAAGACAAAAATATCCGCAGGACAAAAAGTCAGAGACCTATTTGTCCTTTTCTCTTAGTTTTGAGTTGGTGGATGGGGTGTGCATGTTTTCCTTAGTCATGGCAAGACTTGATCACGTGACTTGATCTACTAGTATATTGATGAAGAATATTATTCTTACAATCGATTTAGTCGAATATTGTCTCTTTTTACAGATTTTATATTTATATATTGATTACATAGAGTAAACCACAAAAAATATATAGTCGAATTATCTTTACACCGATAAAAATGCCTTTTAATTTTGTTATTGACAAAAATGTCCTCAACTTATTTAAAAATACAACACGTTAAATATATATTCTCAAAAAATACTTTAGATATTGAATTTTAATACAATTTTTTTCAAGCATAATAAAAAAATGAGATTATTTTATTCTTAAAATTTGGTAATTTTTTGTTAAATGTGTATATTTTTTATGATTTTTTGTCAACGACCAATAATATTTTTAAAAATAAAAAAAATCTAGAGATCAAATTATTATCTGATTATTTGCATGTATGTATTTTTTAAATAGTTATCTAAATAATTTTTTATAAAATTTTGGATAAAATACATAAACAATTTGTCATACAAAAATCATTTGTCATTTATAAAAACATAATATTCTTTTTGGTTATTTTGTCATATTTTTAAATAATTTGAAGAGATTTTTATCAATAATAAAATTCAAAGATATTTTTGTTAATACTAAGATAATTCGAGTGTATTTTTCACATCGATTATCGAACTGTTCTAGTTACTAGTTTATTAGTCCAACTATTTCAATCGTAGTCTAACCGAAAAAAATCGTTTTACAATAAATAAATTATAAATAAATACCATAAAATATAATTATAGTCTAATATAAATAAATTTTAAAATATCTTTTAAATTTAAAACACTACATCAATCAAAATGTAATAAATTTTGATCTCATCAATTATTAACAATTTATTATTCATTAGTCATTATATTACTAGAGTTCATTAAGATGGTCACAAAAAAAAAAAAAATTATTGAATTAACTAAACCAATAACAAATATTTGATCATCTACTCATCTAATTAATTGAGTTAATCCAATTTATCTACTCCTTTATTGAATTAAAAATAATGAGCACAAAAAGTACAATTATATAGTGAAATTCAAAATACTAGCAATAAAAAATAGCAGTAATAGCAAAGTTTATAACATGAAAAATAGCTTATATTAGATTATGGGAGTATCACATGCACAAAATGAAGTTTTTTTCTATATATATCAACTTAACTTCCATTAGAAAAATAACTAAGTCTACAACATAAAAATCACAATCACACAATACCCTAGTTTCCTTCCTACTTTGGATCAGCCATAATAAAATGGTAAGCTATCACCAGTACAAAGATGAAGATCAATACCAAGAAAATTGGCAAAGAAACCCAGACTTTGATCATCAATTATCTGTAGCAGGAAGCAAAAATAAATTTATAAAATATGATCATATGGAGCAGCATCCATATATCAAAATTCAGAAATTAGAATCTTCTATCCTAACAAATCAAATTAAATGATAACAAAATCAGAAATAAGAATCTTCTAACCTAACAAATCAAACTAAATTATAACAAAATTAGAAAGTAAGTTGTTGCTTAGCAATTTAAATCTACAATATTCACGAACATTACAGTAAAATAAAATGATATTGTTTATGACATTCACATCTTCAAGGCTTCAAGTAAAAAAAATTATTTTAACAGTTCAAAATCATGATATGTAGTATATTAATTTGATTTTAATAAATTTTAATTATTGTATTTATATAACTACTATTTATATGAAGATATTTTTATAAATATTTATTATTATTTTTTTAACAATTCAGTTGATTTCAAGAATTTTTGCTAGCAGGTATTACTTAAGAATACATAAATGAGTTTCTTTCTAAGAAGTGTTTGACAGTCAAGAACAAGTCAATAATAAAGTTAAAATTTATTATCAAGCAATGAACAAAGTCAATCAATTAAAAAAAAAACACTAAGCATTGACTGAGCATCCAATTAATCCAAGCACAATTAAGTAAAAAAAACGCAACACATCACTTAATTAATAATCAATTAATGAAAACACAAAAGACCAACAGTGAGCTCTAGCAGAACCAAAGCTAATCAATAATCACAAGTCATAACACATTTAATAATGAACAATCAGTAAATTAAAATAATAAAATCACAACACAATGACACACAAAACGCCAAACAGTGAACTCTAGCAGAACCAAAGCTAATCAATAAGCAAATAATCATTCACCAAAAATTAAAAACACAACCACAAGTCTACAAGCTTCGAACCACAGAACAAAAAAAAAAGTAAAAAAAAAAACGAAGAACAAGTGAAGAACAAGCGACCGAGCCATTCACCTTCGAAGACGACGCCGACAAACCATTGATGCCGACCAGACGACGGTGAGATGATGCAAAGTGAGAAGATGAAGACATCGGATGGGCCAAGAGCTCGCAGAAGAAAAGAGCAAGGGCTGGAGACTTGGGGGCAGTGGCTACACAGACGGACGGCGGCCTAGCTCGACGGATGGACGATGATAGTGGATCGACGGATCGGCGACGGCAGGAGCTAGGGTTGGAGAAGGGGGAGTGATTCAGAGTTCTGCAGCTTGAGGAGAGAGTGAGATGTGAAGACTAAACAGTGAGATGTGCAGCTGGGGTTAGACTGTTTAACTGTTTAAGCAAAAGAAGACACCGTTTTCACCGAACCGGCAGTCCTATCTCACCCTTGGTGTGCAGAAGAGGTCCGTTATACAAGATTAATATTCAGTGATGATATTATTATGAGTAAACACCCGATCTGATCTTGTCCATTTTTACGAAGGACAAAGCGATCCCTGTCCAAAAAAAAGGACACTTCGACCCTCAATCTTTTTATTTTGGGACAATACGGTTCCTCTGTTAAAAAATTCATTAAATAATAATAAAAATTAGTTTTATGGGAGTTTTATTTGTATTTTGTAGAGATTTTAAACCTCCACAAACTATTAATAACTTTGTTTTTAAAAAAGTTCTTTCATCAATGGTGGTTAAGTGAAGAAAAACCATTGATAAAAATGATGTCACAAAAAAAAAGTAATTATAGTACAATACCTTTTAAAGGAAAAAAATAACATCGAATAAGAAATGAAAGAAGAGAACTTTAATGTTGATAATATTGGTATTGGTGATGACGACGATAGAAGAGATAATGATGATGATAAAGTATGGTTACACAATAAAAATAATAGAGATAGGAGTGATAATAATGAGGATGAAAAAGATAACGGTAGTAGTGGTAGTAATTGGTTATATTGTTGAAAAGATTTTTGTGGAAGTTTAAAACCCCCACAAAATACAAATAAAACTCCCACAAAACTAATTTTTATTATTATTTAATGAATTTTTTAACAAAGAGACCGTATTGTCCCAAAATAAAAAGGTTGAGGATCGAAGTGTCCCTTTTTTTGGACAAGAATCGCTTTGTCCTTCGTGAAAATGGACAAGGACCGGTCTTTACTCCATTATTATCGCCAATCAAAAAGTAGGTCTATGACCGCAATCTTAATTTTCTGACCGGTTTAGCAATTCTCCACGGCTTTTATTTTGGCGGTTTTGTATATTTAACAGGACTGTTAATACTGTCGATTTGTGATTGGATTGGTCTAATCGATCGGTCTAATTTTTAAAACCATAGTATTTTTGGTGGTTTACCTTTTACACCAACATGGACCACTATTTTTTTTTCTACGAACTTAGTACACTAAAATTGCTATACAAATTATAGGCAGCATATGAGTATATATATCGCAGCAGTACTAAATAAGATATATAACTAAGCTATAACTATATTATATATTGAGAAAGAACTAAGTGTGGTGCGTTTCAGCTGCTGACTTGAAAGATTATTATTCCAATAATCTCAACTTAAAGCCGCCGCTACACAAGCAAAGAATATAACATATAAATTAAAGCAACAAGTATGAACTTCGATCTCTTCTTCTCGCTATGAAGTAAGTAGTGCATCACATTGTAACGTACTACGAACTATACCCCCTTCTCTCCTACCTTCCTTTCTTTCTTTTGAGTTACACTCAAGAATTACATATTCAATCGATTGATTCGTTGAATTTAAAGTCATTTCTGTCTCTTTCTTTTATTTCTTTCTCCCATCATACTCATCTTGCATGTTTTTTTGGTGCTATAATGTGCAGACAACACCATAGCTCATATATATAGGAGGAAATTTCCGTTCAAACTTTATTTTTCAGGTATGCATTGTAACTTTTCTAGTTTAGGATGGATTTTTTTATCCCAGTAATGCTATATCCACTTTACTACTGCAGGACAATTAAGACTTAGCTAACTTACTCTCTGTAAAATATTAACGAGCGTAACCTATATATTATTTTAATGATAAGAGTAGGCCCACAAAAAAAACAGTTCTTATCTTATTTAATATTTATTAATTATTGCAACAGTTAATGAATACTAAATAAAATAAGATTTATTTATTTTTTATTAATTTATTTTAGTTATCAAATATTTTTATTATTTTAAAATTAATTAAAAAAATTTATATTATGAATATAAAAATTCGTTACTTCTTGGCTGTATAATATTTGGGGATTTTTTTTAAATAAATAATTTAATTATTTTAATTACCGAAATATGTAATTTGTAGCGTATTTATCAATTTATATCGCATTGATTTATCTCGTTTACACTATAAATAAAATATGTGTATTTGTAAATAAAAAAGCATAATTTTTAAAATAATAAAAATATTAATAATTTAAATTAGGACAAACTTTTAAAAATAAAATATTTCAAATAATAAAAAAGATTGACGATTTCAAAATAACAAGAGAAATAGGCGATTTTAACTTACTGATTAATAGATTACTAGATGTATTATGTAATTTAAAATTGTCTATTTAAAATTAGTATAATTTTAAAAATCAACACATATTTCAATAATTAAAATAATTAAATTATTTATTTAAAAAAATTGCTAATAATATTTGGAACTAAGAAAAACAAGTGATAGAGAAAATAGGATGGGAGAAAAAAGTTGTGATTTTATTTTAATTATTGATACATAAACTAAGAAAATTTGTTTACATAAACACCGAAATGAAAATAAATATAGTATTATCTTTTTTATAAAGAATAATGTTCTTGCGTAATAAGTTTTAATTGAGGTATAATTTATTCGGTTCAAGTTGAATTCGTTTTCACATGGATGAGGTATACGTTGATTTAAAAAAAAAAAAAAATCGTAGTGGTAAACACTTATAAAATTATTTGCAACGTTCAAATAAAGAAGAGTATTGAGATGAGTATAATATGTATTTAGAATGAATTTGTATCTTTATCCCGTAGGATTTTACTGTGTATACAGAGGTTATTAGGTTTGACTTGCCCTTGGCCTATTAGGTTCTCCTCCTATTCTTTTGGTAACTATCCGGAGGAGTTATCTTGCGAGTGAAGTGCACAATTCTTGATAACCGTACAGACAACTGGGCAAGTGCCTTTTTGGAAGGTGAGGATTTAGATATATTTATTTTTATGTAAAATTAATAATTTAAAATTGTCAAATAACAATTTAATCAAATATATTAAATTATTTAATAATTTTAAACTAACAATTTTATACTAATGTACCGTAAACTTTTATCTTTTTAGAATTAAGTGATGAAGTGTGGTTTTGTTAAATAAGCCGATTTATATATGGAGACTTTGTAACTGGGTAAACAACAAACGGATCAAATAATAATAAAAACAATAAGCTATACTAGCACAATCCTAACATTATATTATTGGAAGTCTTTTTCCCTTCACCACGTCCCAGTGCCCTCCACTCCCCCGGGGTTCTCTCTCTCCCCCTATTCTTAATTTTTTATTAGTCCAAGTTATTATGCTTTTGAAACATGCCTGCAAAGCTGCAACTGCTCGATATATATTAAAAAGATAATAATTTAAAATTATTTAATATAATATATTATTTGATATATATAATTTTTTATTATTTATTTATTTTAATAATAATTAATAAATATAAAAATAAAATAATTTTAAATTAATTTAAATTAATTTTTATTATCTTTTAGATATATATTTTTGTTTATTTTAAATGTAATTAACTTGCTTTTGCTAACTTTTTATAACATAAGCAAGTTTATAACGGATTATTGGACATTTTTAACTGCACGGTGGTTTCTCTGAGTCTTAGTTAATAAAAAATTGTTAGAGAATTATTAAAATTTATTATTTTTTATTATTAATTAGTCATTAATTTTTAAAAATATATGTTAAAGTATGTTATTAAATTATTAAACTAAAAAAATTAAATTTATAACTAAAAATAATAATAAAAAATAATAAATTATAATGGTCTTATAATAGTTTTTTAGATAATATTTATTTTTTAAAACTGAAATTAAAAAATTAGAACTTAATATTGTATTTGATGATAAAAAATTATTAGAATTAAAATTTCATGTTTTGAAACATAAAATTTCAGTACAATATTTTAGTTTTTTCAGCAAAAATTTCCATTGTGCTAAACATACTCGATCCTGCGTACGAGTGCTTTCAGAAATTCCTAGTCTCTGTTTCTCCTCCGTTTCTATCTCTCTTTTAACTGCAGTCTTATTAGATAATACTAATACATCATGCCCTAGCAATTTTAGGAAGAAATTAACAGCCTGTTTGGATACCTTTAAATGATAGAATTAGAATGCAATTCCATCAAAAAATAAATTTCTAAAGAAATGGAATTCAATTCTATAGTTTGAAACAACTAACTCATTTAATGAGATAGAATTGAATTCCATTATTTGGAATGACTTGTTGATAAATTACATTATTTTTTTAAGACATTTTTACTCCTCAATAAATATTAAGTATAATTTTATTTATTAATTAAATTAGATAATATAATTATATAAATCACTTATAAGTAAAATTGGTCTAACACAATCTCACCAATTAGATCCATCTCACCTATGAAATCATGATCGGTGGAATTTTTTTAAAAATGAAAAATTTTAATTATTTTAAAAAAAAATCAACATCTCATAACTTTTTCATTTTTTTTCTATAATCTTATTTGTGTGTGATTATGACACTCATTTGATATGATCATATTTTTGTTAAAAAACAATAAAATAAAAAATGAGATAACCCCATAAGCCATAAACATAACAAAGTTTAATTTAAAACAAAATACTCATAATCCATATCAATAAATCAACCTCACATGACCCTCATAGAAGTTGAGTTTCCATCATGCTAAACATAACATAAAAGTCTAAATAGTAGAAATTTCATCATACTAAGTATAACATAAAAAAGGAACATTAGTTTCTAAAAACATTGCCACAAATTTCTAAAACTCAAAATCCATTTTTTTTCTCAACCATTCAAGACGAAACTCTTCCGGTAAGCCAACAAATATTCTAAGAAGAATAGGATGAGTAACAAGCCATTCAAGAGCTTCACAAAATGAGCGGCCCTGCAAACCTAATTTAGTTAAAGCTTTCCTCATATCAGATGTCTTCCAAATTTCAGGATGCGAACTTATGATAGCATTTACAATATCTTTCATTGCCATAGTCATGTCTTTCATATCTTAGGAATACTCGTCTATTATTGCCACTTTTCTTTTTTTACCTTTAGCAAATGAGGTATTAGACACCGATGGAATAGATGATGGTGTGGAGCTTGTGAGGTTGGGCTTGCTGGCATACTTTCATAATCAAAGGAATTAAAATTCTCCAAATGCACCTCATTATTTGCTTGCATTTCATCAATGTCATCAATATTAACGTGTGTATCTTCCTTTTTCCATCTTCTCACTTTTTGTTTACCGTTCTCAACCCGCATTCTATTTGCTATATCTTTATCATAAATCTCTTTAAGAATTTTCAAGTGATAAAGATATTTTCCTCTAATAGCTTTAAACTTAGGATTTGCCTATACAAAAATCAATAAAATAATTCATATCAAAATATCAAATAAAATAAATAATATTAATATTAAAATAGACAAATATATATATAAAAAGAAAACATACATACCGAGCATAAAGATTTTCACACAGCAGGTGTAGCTTCAAATGTTTTGGTTGTATCATTCTATCCTACCCCACTCTTTTGATTAATTTCTTTTGCTAAAATCATTTGTTCCTTGAGAGTCTTCAAACGATTTAGAACTTTACTCTTATTAATGCTCACAGAAAATTTCTCATTAATTTCCTCCACCATCTTTCTATAAGATTCAGCCGAAAAAGCTCTATCTTCCTTTTAACCCTTATTCTTTTGCTCCTTAAGAACTTCAAGCATTAAGCCATCCATTTCTATGGTCCATTTAAAGTAGGTATCACACTCATTTTTTCCTTCAACATCACTAACTTTTTCGAAATCCATATCACCACCTATTGTTATATCACAAGTAAAAGTAAAGTACAATTATTACAATAAATCTAAATTAAAATAATAACAACAAGTATTAAACAAATACATTACATAAAATTGAAGTATTTAACTTATTTCACAAATAACAAGAGTATATGATATATGTAAATCTAACTAATACATAAACTCATGTTCAATTCAAAGCAACCAAAATAAATAAATGTTCACACGTACACAAAATAATAAGAAATTAAAGTTGTCTACGAATATAATCATTCCACATTTTCGCGGCTATAGTATCCCTCAAAATCTCTCCCTTTCGTCCATCTTCCCCTCTAGCAATATTTTCACGACTTGCTCTATCTTCAGGTACATTATTCATTAGATCTCTATCAACTTGTGCAATAATTTCTTCATCAGGATCAAAATCCATTAAGTTTCACTGACTGTGTCTACATTATATCTAGACATCTCTGACAGAATTGAAAATCTATTCTTCAAGACACCAAAAGCTCTTTCAATTGCATTGCGCAATGAAGAATGTCTTAAGTTAAACAACTCTTTTGGATTTTCAGGAGGATGTCGAAGATATTTCCTTAAATGATATCGAGTACTTCGATATGGAGTGATGAACCCCGACCTCAACATATAACCAGCATCAACTAGGTAAAATTTACCTAAAATAAATTGTAAAATACATATGTAAATATTATAAGTTTTTTAAAAATATACAATAACAACAAATTTATATTTGGAAAAATGACAAAATACCTTGAGGAACATTTAGATTATCTTCATTATAAATTGCATTTTCTAAAATTCTTGAATCTGAAGCAGAGCCCTCCCACCCAGATAAGACATAAGTAAATTTCAAATCAAATGTGCAAGCTGCCAATACATTCATGGTAGGAAAATCTTTTCTTCCTCTATACCTTAACACATCTTCTTTAGAAACCTTAACTCGGATACGTGTTCCATCCAAAGCACCAATACAATTCTAAAGTTTCAACACAAATTAATAGTTACGACCATGTGTTAGTACAAAAATTTATTAAAAGGTTTACATTTATACAAAAAATATACCTTGAAGTAAGGATAAAATCTTCCTCCACTATTGAATATTTCGGGTGGGACAGTTGAGCCGTTCACTTGAACTAAAAATTGATCCTCTAAGGTTATTATAACTCTAAGGACTTGTTGAAAATGTCGACTAATAGTCTCAGAACCGACAAAGAAAAACCTTCTGCCCGAGTACTTGAATGACCACTTAAAATATGTAAAAACTTTGCCACTTGCTCTTCAACAATACTATATTGGTTATCTCTAAGAAGCCCTCGTTGACGAAGTATTGCAACTAATCTAGTGAAAGTATCATAACTCATACGTATTATAGAACGTGAGTTATAATGTGTTTCTAATTGAGCAATCAATTCTCAACGTATTTGTTCTCTACTATGACGCTGAGATTGGATGATTGATCTTTCAATACAAGACATTTGCCGAATCATATATCGCATACAAGCCAAATATCCCGCAAAAGTAACTATGGCTAAAATTGCATTTATTTCAGACTTTATCATATTAGATACCTACATAATATCAAAGTAATAAAGAAATGGTATGTTGATGATAATAAAGAAACGGAATGACATTGCATTAGATAGGAAAAGGATACATGTTTAAGAAAGAAACTTAGTTTTTCCTCTTATACCCAAAAGAACCATCGCATGAAAGGGATGACATCACAATCACAAACCCATACAAAAGCCTTGAAAATTAATTAACAGTAAAAGGCTCAAAACAAAATAGCCATTCCGTCCAAATTTGTAATCTATGTGTCAAAATATCTTTCATCGAGAACGGTTCTTTAATTGAGTCCTATCCAATTTAACATGGGAGCAACAAAATAATCTATAATGAAATAGCCTGTGATTTACATAAAACAGTACACAACACTATAACAATCACCAAACAGTAGCAACAAAACCAATTATACATGAGAATCGCGTGCTAAAAATAAAATCATAAGTTGTTGTGGGTATAAACATGAAGAAGTGATCAGTCATCAAATAGATTGGAATCGCGTGTTCAAAATAAAAACAAAGATTGAAGATTATGACCATCAGCAATAACAAGCCAAAAAATCATGACAATTTATGGAACTAGAAATCAAATTAGACATTTCATTAAACAGATTGTGCACATTAAACAAATACACAAATCTAGAGTATGGGTAACAAATTTTTGCCAAAGTAATCAACATTCCCCTACCTCTAATTCCAGCTCCTAGCAATTGACAGAGTGAAGAGTTTGCGTTGCTCGAAGAGGAAGGCTTCACGGCACTCCAACAAAGAGCTTGCACCTTGTCAGAGAATGGTGAAAGTAGCGAACAACCCTGACGAACACGAACAGGGCTTCACGGTGTGCAGCTTCAATCCTCCAACAAATAAGCAAAATAGGGTTTAAGAAAGTGAAGGAATTATGGAATATTATAATTTGGACAGGAGTATTTTTGATATTGCACAATTTAAGTGAGATTTAGGTGAGAATTAATTTTGAAATCAGATCAAAGTAGATCAAATTTATAAATGGGGATAAAATGAGAATTGGAATTCTCACCAGAATTCAACTTCATGTTTTTTTTCTATTCCAAAACAAAAAATAGAATTCAATTCATCTATAATTTCAAATCAGATGCATTTCAAACAGGCTGTAAAAAAACAAAAAAAGAGCAAAAGAATTTTTTAGATTCAATGGCTGGAAATTCGAGGATTACAATTGAAAGACGATGTATCTTAAAGCCGTCATTTTTCGATGGTACAAATTACATTTATTGGAAGGAAGATATGAAGATATTTATACAGACCGTGGACGTCAAACTTTGGTTTATCATTAAAAATGGATGAAACATTCTAAAAATAGTTGTGAATGGAAATGAAGTGGAAATACCGGAAGATGAGTTGGCTGAGGAAGACATGAAAAGTTTGGGGCAAGATTCAAGAGCAAAGCACATGTTATGCTGTGCTCTAAATTTTGATACCTACAAAAGAATCTTGAAGTTCAAAACCGCCAAAGAAATGTGGGATGAGCTCGAAAACAGGTTTTGACCAAAATCATTTGATCAATGGATTATTCATCACAATATTGAAAAGCATGATCATTATATATATATATATATATGAAAAATTCTACCCAACTCTCTTTTAAATAAAAGGTAAATTATTTCTATAATAAATCTAATAGTTATTGGATGAAATAAATTATTTTATTAAAATAATTAACATTAACTCTTAATTTAGTTTAAATTTTGACAACTAAAACTAATTAATATAGTAAAATCACTTGAACTTCATACATACAAAATCACATAATTCTTTATATCAATTCCATTAATAATTATGAAATTCACCCTTATTCAATTAACATTTTTTCACTTTTTTGTTATTTTAAATTTATGATTTAGCTTTTTGGTTTTTCTTTTCATTTGTTCGTTTTAGTTTTTTTATTTTTTTATTTTTATATTGTTAGATCTAATTAATATAAGTGTGATTTTTAAAAAATTAAAAAATTATAAAATAAGATATCTTTTGTAATTTTTATAATTTATAAAAAAAAGTTTTATTATATTTAATTAATTTAGCTGTCAATGTTCGTTTTAGTTTTTTTATTTTTTTTACTTTTATATTGTTAGATCTAATTAATATAAGTGTGATTTTTAAAAAAAAATTATAAAATAAGATATCTTTTGTAATTTTTATAATTTATAAAATTTTTTTTATTATATTTAATTAATTTAGTTGTCAAAACTCAAGTTAAATTAAGAGTTAATGTTAACCATGATAATATAATTAATTTTATCCAACGATTATTAAATATGTCATAGAAAATAACTTACCTTTTATTTGAGAAAAAATTAAATAGAATACACACACATACATACATACATACATACATACATACATACATACATACATACATACATACATATATATATATATATATATATATATATATATGTGTGTACCGTTATATATACCGTTATATATTAGAGGATAAAGCTCTTTTGGTTAGTGATAAATTTTAGCTTATTGTTTTATTACATTAGATAGATAGAGTATAATTAATTATGACTTATTATTTATAAGTCAATTGAGTAATGTTATTGGTGATACCGGTTATTATATATATAAACACCAAGTTAATGTTAATGACAAAATAAAATCACTTTTCATTTCTTTTAATATGGTATCAGATGAATCGTCACTTTCGCTATTTCTCTTTCTTTCTTTCTTCTTATTTTCCAAGAAAACCTTTTTTGCTCTTGTGCTTCTCTTCCACGATTCCAACGTGATTCCTTCTTCATCATGGAGGATCTCACGAATTCCTATTTTCTCCATCAAGTTGATGGTCCTGGACTCGTTCTCGTCTCACAACCCCTAACCAGTGATAATTATGATTCTTGGAGCTGTGCCATGGAGCTCGCTCTTTCCGTTAAGAACAAACTTGGCTTTGTTGATGGTTTATTGCCTTGTCCGGCTGTTGATAATCCTTAGCACGTTGCTCTCTGAACACGCAGCAACAATATGGTACTCTCTTGGATTTTCAATTCGCTTTCCAAGGATATTGTTGGTAGTGTTATGAGGTCGCGAGTAGCTTCAGAGGCTTGGCAAGACCTTTGTGAGCGCTTTCAATAGCGTAATGGTCCATGAATTTTCCAATTTTGATGCGATCTCATGGCACTGTCTCAAGGCTCTGACTTGGTGAGTGTTTACTTTATCAAATTGAAGTCTATTTGCGATGAATTGAGTGCATATCGTCCTATTGTTCAATGCGGTTGTGGCGGCCTTCGACCTTTGCAAGATTTTCATGATAGTGAATATACAATTTCGTTCTTAATGGGACTCAATGAACACTTCTCTATATTTCGAGGTCAATTGTTGCTCATGGAGCCTCTCCCTTCTATTAATCGGGTTCTTTCATTAATCCTCCAAGAAGACAAATAGAAGGAGTTTTGTGTCAAACCCCTTGCCTCTGATCCTCTTGCTTTTTCTACTAAAATTGAATTTAAGCCAAAATCAACCAAGAAAGATCGTGATAGACCTTTGTGCTCTCATTGCGGGGTTCTTGGACATACGGTTGATCGATGCTTTCGTATTCACGGCTTTCCTCTAGGATATGAAAAATAAAAAACAAAGGTCCTGTTAAAGGTATTGTAAATCTTGCTTCGACCAATACAAACGCACCTCTTCTATCACCAACAATTTCTGATCCACCAATGACGCAGACACAATGCCAACATCAATTGAGTCTTTTATTCTCTTCAGTTGTCCAAGCCAATGCTCCTGCCCCAGTGCAAACTGATGCACATGCTTCTAGTACTATGGGTATCACTCTCTCTGCACTAACAAGTTTACAATTGCCTAATGGTTGTTGGATATTGGATTCTGGAGCATCTAATCACATTTGCATTCATTTGTTCATGTTTCATGATTACAAACCCGTGTCGAATTCCTTTGTCACATTACCTGATAATTCTCACATACCCATTATTAGCATAGGTTCTATAAGAGTGACATCTCAATTAGGCATTCATAGAGTATTTTATATTCCTAGCTTTGCACTCAACTTACTGTCAATTAGTACTTTAGTTACACCTTCAGCTTTTGATGTTACATTATCATCTCATTATGCTTTAATCTAGGACAAGAAGTCTCTGAAGATGATTGGGAGGGTTGAGTTGGAAAAATGACTTTATGTCTTCTATCCTACTCAGCAGGTTACCTCTAATGACAACATAATTTTTTTTTTCTGACAATCATTCTAGTCTAGTGTCACCTTACATATGGCATTCCCATTCAGGTCATTTGTCACCCAATGTACTTGGTATTATAATAAATAAATCTAAAATTTTTTGTAAGTCTTCTTCTTTGATGCAACTACATAACTTCTCCATTATTTGTCCTTTGGCTAAGCAAAGTAAATTGCCTTATATTTCTAACAATTATTTTGCAACTAAACTATTTGATATAGTGAATTGTGATGTGTGGGTCCTTTTCAAACAATTTCTTATGTAGAATTCAGATATTTAATTACCATAGTGGATGATCATAGTAGGTTCACATGGCTCTCTTTCTTCCGTTCTAAGTCCGAGGCCACAACAAAGTTGCAACAATTTTTTAAGATGGTTGAAACACAATTCTCCACTATCGTTAAATGTATGAGATCTGCTAATGCTAGGGAACTTGCATTAATTGATTTTCTACTTTCCAAAGGTACTTTTCATAAATTTTTTTGTGTTGAGACTCCACAACAGAATTCTATCTTGAAAGAAAACATTGACACTTGTTGAATGTGGCAAGGGCCTTGCATTTCCGGTCTCGTGTCCCTCTTTTCTTTTGGATAGAATGTGTATCTACTGCAACCTATCTCGTGTCCCTCTTTTCTTTTGGATAGAACGTGTATCTACTACAACTTATCTCATCAATTGAACACCTGCCAAAAATTTGGAGTTTAAATCTCTATTTGAGAGGCTTTATTCTACACTACCATACTACACAAGGATAAGGGTATTTGGTTGTCTTTGCTTTGCATCTACACTTCAACCTGACAGACACAAGTTTAGTCCTAGAGCAATTGCCGGTGTATTTTTGGGTTATCCTCCTTACTACAAAGACTATAAGGTTTACGACCTACAAAAGAGGTCTATCATGAAAATATATTTTCCTTTTCTTCTGATGAATAAATTTTTGCTTCAATTGACCCATTCTCTGACCTTGTTTTCACAAAGCCTCTGTTTGACAGCAACATCGCACCATACACTCCTCCACCAATTGTTGATATCCCTCAGGTTCAACCGATACCTGTAGAGCATTCTCCATTGGCTCAGAATGAACCTAGTCCACCCTTTGTGTCTAGAAGATCAACTAGGCCACATAAAACACCTTACCTGCAACAATACCATTGCAATCATGTAATTCCCTCTACTACTCAATATCCAATAGCTGCATTTATCAAAAATTGACTGTTAATTACAGAAGTTACATAATGAATGTGAATTCTATTTTTGAGCCTAAGTTCTACCACCAAGCAGTACCTATTCCTGAATGGCAAAAGGCTTTGAAAGCCGAGTTGGATGCTATGGAGGCTAATAAAACATGAAATTTGGTACCCCGTCCGCCAAACAAACACACAATTGGGTGTCGATGGGTCTATAAAGTCAAGTATCTAGCTGATGGCTCAATAGGCAAGTATAAGGTGCGACTAGTTGCAAAGGATTACACTCAACAAGCTGGCCAAGATTTCATTAAGACCTTTTTTCCTGTTGCCAAAGTTCCCTCTATCCAAGTACTCATAGCTGTTAATGCCATGAACCATTGGCACCTATTCTAATTGGATATCAACAATGCATTTTTAAATGAGGATTTTGATGAATAAATATACATGGATGTACCTTTGGGGTATGCCACGAAGGAAGAATCCCTTATTTGTAGGCTGAACAAGTCAATATATGGATTAAGGCAAGCCTCCTGACAATAGTTCACCACTTTTTCTACTGCACTTATTTCTGTAGGCTTCACACAGTCGCAATATGATCATTTCCTTTTCACCAAGGGTTCTGGGACTGTTTTTGTTGTTTTATTAGTATACGTTGATGACATTATACTTGTTGGTCCCATTGCAAGCATCTTGGAGAAAACAAAGCTTTAAATCAAAGTAAATTTAAGTTGAAGGATATGGGACCACTAAAGTACTTCCTTGGCCTTGAGATTGTACACTTAAAGAAAGGTATCTTTCTCTCCCAACAGAAATACATACTTTCCCTCCTTAAAGACACTGGCACCTTAGGCTCCAAACCAGTCAAAGTTTGACCCTGCTGTGAAACTCAACAGTGAGGAGGGCGAATTATTGCCAGGTATTACTTAATATAGAAGGTTGATTGGAAGGTTGTTGTATCTAACATTGTCTCGACCAGATATCACATATGCTGTAAATAATCTTAGCCAATTCGTGTCCAAGGCTCGAGTACCTCATCTTCAAGTAGCACATTATCTCTTACATTACCTCAAAGACACACTAGGACAGGATCTATACTTTGCAGCATCATCCCTTTTGTTGTTAAGAGCTTATGCTGATGCTGATTGGGTTTCATGTGTGGATACTAGGAGGTCAACTTCAGGTTATTGTATGTTTTTTAAAAACTCTTTAGTGTCTTCAAAGTCTATCAAGCAAAGTACATTTTTGAGATCCTTAACAGAATCAGAATACAGAGAATTTGCAGCGGTAGCTAGTGAAGTAACTTAGATGAGAGGACTTCTCAAAGACTTTCACATAAACATAAGGCCTTCAGTAGTGTATTGTGATAGCTAGACAGTAATTCATATTATATCTATCCCCACCTTTTATGAGTGTACAAAGCATATAGAGGTGAATTGTCACTTTGCTAGGCAAAAGGTACAAAAAGGGACAATATAATAAAGCTGGTTCATATGAGGACACAACATCAATTAACAGATATATTAATAAAGCTCCTACCAAAAATAAAATTTCCTGAGTTTGTTATTCAAGATGGGAGTTAAAAACATCTACCTTCTATCTTGAAGAAGAATATTTGAAGATAAAACTTTTTTGGTTAGTGATAAATTTTAGCTTACTATTTGTTAAATTAGATAGATAGAGTATAGTTAGTTATAACTTGCTATTGTTAGTCAATTGAGTAATTTTATTGGTGATATTGATTATTATATATATGAACACCAAGTTAATGTTAATTAAAATCACTTTTCATTTCTTTCAATATTAGATCGAGTAAATTAGTACATTAAAATAATGATATATTCTTCATGTATATGTATTATTACCTGATGTGCAAATTATATTTGTTAACTTTTACAGTCATGGAAATAATGGTGTCCAACTCATCAATTCCTGAATCATATTGCTCAGCTACCAATTCAGAGCTACCACCTATTGACCATCGTCCTAGCAATGTTTTCTTCGAGGAAACAAGTTGAGTGCAAACCAACCTAAGTTTATTTATATTAAGAACGATAGATCTTTGCACATTAAGATCCACCTTCAATGCATGATATGATTGGTTATGTTTCAGGAGTTGCAATGGACTATTATCTCAAAAACTGTGTGCCCCTTTACAAGCATGCACTACAAGGCAATTGGAAAAAGGCCAAGGCTATCATAGATCATGATCAAAGGTTGAGGAATGCAGCCATAGCAAAAGGATCGACTACACTGTTACATATAGCAGCAAGTGTACGTGGGGGTGCAAAACATGTTCACTTTGCGAAACAATTGATACGGGAATTGAGTGAAAAAGACTTATTATTGATAGATGACAATGGAAACACTGCATTTTGCCTTGCTGCTGCAGCTGGGAACATGCAAGTTCTTGACTTGATCAAAAATAAGAATCCCGAAGTTGTACATGTTAGGGGTAATAATAGAACCTTCCCTCCTGTTCAATTTGCAGCATTGCAAGGAAGATGTGACGTGGCTTCGCATCTATATGAATCTACCAAATTAGAGGTTGATGAGTTGAAACGATTGTTCTTCACTTGTATCAACACTGGTCTCTACGGTATGTAATTTTTTTTTTTGGTCTTCCTAATATTATCTTTTCTACTATTAATAACGAAGATGGATATGGTTAAAAGATTTAAGACAAATATTGATCATAGAAATTAAAGGGAAACAATATCAAAGAATTTGCAATAATCGACTTAACAAAGAATATGAGTATCAGATAAATTTTATTTATTAGTTAATTTTTTTAAAATTATTTTATTGATTTTGAATTTTATTTAAACTTTAAATTATAAATTTTTAACTCTATATTCTAAACACTAAAATTGGTTTTGGTATACTTTTTTTTATAAATATTAGTCATTTATCAATGCATAATGTTAAGGATGAATATTTTTAGTATATAAAAATAGAAAGTTAGTATTAATTTAAATTTTAAGTAAAAGCAAACATTTTTCTTTATAACTTTTGTCAATCTACTTTTCAAATATTAAATACACAATTATATGTTAATAATTAAAAAAAAATTTAAGAGTGTATTTGTTTGAGGAAAAAATATGAAAAATGAGAGCAAAGGAAAAAAATTGCATAACTGTTTTAGTTTTCATTGTTTTGTCAAAAAAATATTTAAAAAAAGGTTAAATGTGTAAATAAGTAGGTCGAATATACTAAAAAATTTTTCTTTTTAATATTATAGATAAAAAATAAAAAAAATGCGTCATCTATTAATACTCTAATAATATTCTCTCATTTTAAATATATTTTATAATATATAAAGGTAAAATCATTCTTTCATAACATTGTATATTATTTTTTTCCTTCTTAATTTTCTTTCACTCAAACATTTAGGAAAAATAAAAGTACATTCAACTCATTTTTTCTCTTTTTTAATTTTTTTCATTCTAATTAAATAAAGCCTAAAAATGCATATGTACGTGACTTATAAATTTAATAAAATAATTTGTTGAATATCTTGAAAAAAATAATGCAAAAAGAATAAAAGATAAAAAAAAGCAAATGGACTCAACATTGTCTCCTTTTGCTTTTTAATTATTTTAGAAAAATGATGAGATAAGGAACTGTGATAGGTCATATAAACAGGGTAAATGATTAATTGATAAGAATAATTAGAACATGGAAGTAAAATATTTTAATTAAAAAACAGCACTATATAAGGGGAAAAAAAAGGAAGAGCATACCAACATTTGCTTAAAATAGAGACTTTTATAAGGGTTACTTAAAATTGAGTTATTTTGGGATTGAATGTGAGATCTAAATTTTTTTGGGACAGCATTTGACGTCTAATGATATCAAGGTATCGCTGTCCGAGTTTCTCATAAGAAGATGAGAGTAGTACTTGTAAAGGATTCTGATGTTTAAGTTAGTAACGATTTTAGTAGGTTTTTAGTAGATTGGGTTCGAAATATATCTAAGGGTGGCAGAATATTTATAATTGTAGATGTAGAGTCAATAACTACCTTTTGAATAATCTCATCTTTAGTGGTGGGTTGGTTATTCCTTTTTGGTAGAGAACTTGTTGAAATCTCCTTTATCTATAGATAAATAGTAAAGATTGTAGGAGTTAGTTATTGATTCAAACGAGTAGAATTAGGTTAACATTATTGCGTCCGACCTCTATGAGGTCGAGTAGGTGTCGACCCTGTCCATATTTATTGATTGGGCTTTACCCACTTTGAACTTGACTGAACATTAGACTAGAGTATGAGCAGAGACCAAAAGACTCCTTATGTCCAAAACTTAGAAAAATTGATAAGACTCTATAATTTTCTATCTTGTATTTTCAATTATGTTCTTTCCATTTTTTATAATTCAATAAAAAAACAGTTAAGAGACTAAAATTTTTTTGAATTTATCTCATAACTTTACTTCTTGACTAGTATTAAAGTTTTTAATCAGAATTCAAATGTCAGTTTTTACAACATTTTATATTGTAAATTAATTAAAAAAAAGATAAATAGGTCATTGACCTTTTGGTTCACGGACATTTAAATTTTTTAAAGATTTAAAAATACATTTAAGTCTATAACATTCTCAAAATTTGGACACATCGATCCCTCTGTTCACTTAAGTCTGTCAGACTCAACGGAAAAATCAAGTGTGGCTTCTGTTGTACTAACCTGGCTGATATACGGATGCACACATGGGAAAGTTTTTAAATGAAATAAATTAGACTCAGGAATCGATATATCCAGATTTTGAGAAGGTCAAGGACTTAAATGTATTTTCAAATTTTTGAGGATGTAAATATTTACGTGCCAAAAAGTCAAAGACCTATTTATCCTTTTCTCTTAATCAAAATTATTTTTACTTTTTCCGAATATTTTGAATTTCTGACATTTATTAATATTTTGCAGGTTTAGCCTTAAAAATGGCTACAGATTTCCCAGATTTAGCTTCTATGAGGGATGATGAGGAGGATGAGACAGCTTTGCATCTCTTGGCTAAAAGCCATTTGGATTCTTGTTGCCAAAGTCCACAACATCAAAGCTCCATAATCAAGATTAATCCTGGTAAAGTGCAAAATTTTATTTGTTTATTTCAAAAATTTACATTGCCTAAAAATAAGATTTAAATAGCAGTTTGTACAAATAGCAACAATTTTTTAACAATTTTACACACTAAATCTTTATTCATTTTTGAATGTGATGGGGAAATCAATGTTCGACATACAACGACTAAAAAAAGTAAGGTTAGCTAGATGCTTTTAATTGTATAAGTTTTGAACGCTCACTTCCCTTAAGCTAACTTGTAATATTATACATATATATTCTGGTGAAGACATTACAATTATCTTCGTACGATGTTGATAATTAGAAGTGGTTAGATAATAATTTAATCAAACATAGTCAAATCATTTAATAATTTTTAACTGCCAATTTTACATGAAGACAGTAGGTGGTATTGAGTTTCCACCATATATTCTAGAATTCTTTTGCAGATTCTTTTCATTTCAAGTAATAAAACTTTGTATTACACAGGAATAAAGCAGCAGGTGGTTTTTCAACTGGTTAAGAAGCTTTGGAGCACAATTCTTAAAAAGACGTCCTCAATGCCAGAGATATTGGAAACGCTAAGGGACCCTTCTCAACTGTTATTTGCTGCAGTAGAAGTTGGTAATTTTGGGTTCTTATCAGAGATTCTTAGTGCTTATCCAGACTTGATATGGACAAAGGATGATAGTACAGGCCAAACCATAATTCACAAAGCTGTGATGCATCGCCATGCAAGCATCTTCAATCTCATACATGAGATAGGGTTTGTGAAGGATATCATAGTGATTATGATGGACACACAAAATAATACTTTGTTGCATTTGGCTGCAAAAAGAGCACCACCGCAAAGACAACTTGAATTAGTATCTGGAGCAGCATTCCAAATGTGCCTTGAGTTAGTATGGTTCAAGGTACGTGTAAATTAAAGATTTGCATGTCCAGTATTGGTATCATTATTGTTTTTAAAGAAGGTCTTAGGAGGCAACACTACCACAACCAGCATTGCAGCCAACACTTTTTATACTGTTGACTGAAATTGACTGCTATAGTATTGATTTCTTAGCATAAATCTTGTTTAAATTGATGAATATGATCATAAATTTCCAATGATGAAGTAGTAACCGCATCTGTGATTGCATCCGCAATTTAAAACTATAATCATTCCAATGTGAATATGATATAATAAATTTCCTTGCATCGCATCATACATAATCAGAGTATTTAACAAAAATTGACGATGTTAATGTCTATTTCATGCAACATCAGGAAGTGAAGAAGATAATGCCACCATCGCTCATAAACTATAAAAACTCCGCTAGTAAAACTGCTAGTGAATTATTTTCAGAGGAACATAAGGAGTTGCGAAAAGATGCAGAATCTTGGATGAAAAGTACAGCTGAGAATTGTATGCTCATTGCAACCGTCATTGCAACAGGGGTGTTTGCTGCTGCAATAACCGTGCCAGGTGGTGTTGATGATAAAGGGGGGAAGCCAAACTACTTGGGCAAAACATCATGGTTCCTGGTGTTTGCAATCTCAGATGCAACTGCATTTATCTCATCAGCAGCTTCAATATTAATATTCTTGTCCATTCTTCTTTCGCGTTTTACTGAGAATGACTTCTACAAATCATTGCCCATGAAACTCATGTGTGGATTGGTGGCTTTGTTCTGCTCAATAACAACCATGATGGTAGCATTTTCAAGTGCCTTCTTCATTACTTATCATCACTATGCCTCACATCTTGTTCCCATTCTCGTTTCTATATTTGCCTCTCTGCCAGCAATTCTATTCTTGATTCTCCAGATTCCACTGTGGTTAGAGATCATCTATTCAACCATTTGTTGTAAGAAACTTTTTAAGCCAAGCAAAAAGATGCTTTATGTACTAGAAAATAATTGTTGTATTTCAAGTTTGAAAAAAATGTTGTGCCCTGTGCGGCATGATAATCAGCAAAATTGTAGTTGAAATAATTGATTTAGCTTGGTTATATGACTCCATGATTGAATAATACTTTGTTGCGTTTTGCTTGAAAATAATTGCAAATGTGCCTTTGAGTTAAAATGTGAAAACAATTCAAAACCTTGTATGGTTATTCCAAGGATCAACGATCATAAATTTCATCCTTTGCTGCGGATTAGGAATACTTTCAAGCCAGGCAAAAGTATGCCTTGCGTGTAGAACAAATATAAGGTGAAATTTGTAGTATATTTAGTAAAATTTGTAGTGCATCACAATCATAAGGCTCCTAAAATTTGTAGTATATTTAGTAAAATTTGTAGTGCATCACAGGCAAAAGTATGCTTTTCGTTTTACCGAATTTTGCTTTACCCTTTTTTTTCGAAGGCTCCTAGAATAAAATATCTTTGCTATGTTATATAAATATATTTTTTTTAGAGGTCGTAACACCTCGTCACCTCTGTTTTATATCCTAAGTGTAAAGCTCTGTGTGGTACGGTGTTACATTGATTACTATGACAGTCGCAGGTCGAAGGAACATTAATACCATGTTCATCTTGAAAATATCCTATTGACAAATATGCGATAATTATAACCATTAGAAATTCTCAGAGTGAGTTAATTCAATGGTTATATCTCTATATACACAATCTATATATATAATTTAATAAATAAGATCTATTAATTTTCATCTAATGGTGACCATTATATATATACATATTGATCTTTTCGAATTTTAATGTCCTTTTAATATTCCTATCACAATGATAAATCCCTAAATTGAATCAAGGATCTTACTACATTAATATTTTAATATAATAACGATAACAAATTATTTAACACGTGATTGATTGGATTGTGGTCATATTACTTATTCCCAACAATTTCTCAGTTGTACGAGAGCCGAGCATGATAGATTGGATCTTGAGCATACTATTATCTCAATAATCTGTCACTTGCACTAAAGTCAATTGATCATGTGTATAATTTTTTCAATGCATATTTGTGTTTATCAAAACTCTTATGAACTTAAACATCTTAGCTTTTGAGCATGTGTGCTTGACTTTTTGCAAAATATATCTAATGCATAATAGATATCAAGTTTTCTCAAAATATAAAATCTTCAACTACAATAGTGCATAACTTTTATTTTAAGGACAACCTTATTGAAGATGATTCTAATATCTATTAGTTGATAGTTTCTTTTAGAATTTTTTATACTATATACTTTTTACTTGGTATCAATGTACATGGATATGAAAAATCTAAATAACCATAAGATCTATATCTATGGAATTGTATAATTATACACATAGGCGACAATCCTCGTGGGATCGACCCTCACTCACTTGAGGTATTACTTGGATGACTCGGTACACTTGCCGGTTGAGCTGTGAAAATCTCGAATTCCCACTCCAAGTTTTTGGCACTTTTGTTGGGTATTGTTTGTGATTGACAACTACTAGTTGTCTGGTTATTTAGATTAGGTATTTTTCTTAGTTTAGTTTCTTTATTTTTCCTATAATTTTTTATTTTAGTTTTATTTATTTTTTCTTAATTTCTGAAATTAAGTTTGGTGTCACTGTAATGATTGTCCCTTTTAAAAATCTTTGAAAATATCAATGTTATTTTTTTGTTTAATTTGCGAAATAGTAGCTTAAATTCTAGTGGTTATTTTCAGAAAATTTAGTTTATTTCTTACTTTATTTTATTTCAATTCTTTTACACAAGATAACTCACAGGAAATTCTCTACACTCTGACGTAGAGATTCCCATTTCTCTTTGTCTTCTGTTTGTGTGTGCAGAAACAGGGAGAGTCCACTATGGATTCGAGTGGTAATGCACAACTTAGGAGAACCCTGGGCTCTTACACAGCCCCGACTCCTGATTTTTATGGAAGGAGTATTAGTGTTCCTCCTATTGGAGCGGATGACTTCGAGCTCAACCTGCAGCTGATCATCCTAGTACAACAAACTTGCCAGTTTCATGGACTTTCACAGGAAAATCCTAATATGTTCATCTCTAACTTCCTGCAGATTTGTGATACTGTGAAGACCAATGGAGTGGATCCTGAGGTCTATAAGCTAATGCTCTTCCCATTTGCTATGAGGGATAGAGCAAGGGAATGACTTGATGTTCAACCTAAGGAAAGCTTGAACACCTAGACTAAGGTAGTCAACAAGTTCCTGAACAAGTTCTTCTCCCTTTAGAGATTGACTAAGCTGAGGATAGATGCTCAAACCTTTAAGCGGGGAGAAAGTGAGTCCCTCTATGATGCTTCGGAGAGATACAGGTTAATGCTCAGGAAATGTCCTTCCGATATGTTCTCAGAGTGGATCAGAGTACATATTTTCTACGAAGGACTCTCTGATATTGTCAAGATGTCTCTAGATAATTCTGCTGGTGGCTTCTTGCACATGAAGAAGACACCTGAGGAGGCCAATGAACTCAATGAGATAGTTGTCAATAACTAGTACTTATACTCATCTGAGAGGACTTCAGTAAGAAAATGAGTTATGGAAGTGGATACTGCAGATGCAATTCTTGCTAAAAAAAACTCATATTTCAACAGATGAGTCTTATCACTCAAAATTTGAATAACATGCAAAGCCTAGTTGCAAAAATTCAGAGCGCCTCTCCAGATGTTCTGTATGATATGAATGGTGACTCCCCTCAAGGGAAAATTTACAACAATGACCATTGTATACCTGAATAGGTCAATTACAAGAAAAGTGCCTCCAGAAGCTCCAATGATATTCCTTATTCTCAGAACTCTAACCAGGGAAGGAGAAACCACCCGAACCATGGATGGAGAGAGCAGCCTCAGAGACAGCAACCGAATCATGCCAGCAACTCTCAGGGAGGCTGTAATCAGAATCCAGTCAACAACCTCCCTTCTCAGCCTCCACAACCTCAGAGTACTCCTGACTTGGCATCCATTGTTGTAGAGCTCTTAAAAAGCTTTATACAGAAAACCCGAACCTCCTTTAGGAACCTGGAGATGCGAATGGACCAAATGGACCAATGAATATCTAAGCAAGCTGCACTAATTAATATGGTCTCCGATAGTGGATAGGAATGCCAAGAAATTCAATTAAGGAGTGGCAAGACATTATTAACTTAACAAAAGAACAGTAAGGAACCGGGTGAAAAAGAGACACAGGAACAGAAAATTGCAAAAACAGAGAATGCTACCAGTGGCGCTGAACACCCAGAAGGGACCACCAAGGGAGCTGAACGCCCAAACAGGGGAGCACTGAATGCCAATGAAAACTCAAGGAACATTCCCCCATACATCCAGACAACCCTTTTCCGGTCACTCTTGACACACATCTTGCACTACCGAAGGCCCCGGAGTACAAGGGCAAATTACCATACCTTCAAAAACTTCAAAAAGCAGAAAAAGACAAGCAATTCTCAAGTTTTTGGAAGTCTTTCGGAAGCTTGAGATCAACATCCCCTTTGCAAAAGCCCTTGAACAAATTCCTCTTTATGCGAAGTTCATGAAGGAGTTGTTGAGTAATAAGAGGGATTGGAAAGAGGTAGAGACAGTGGTACTTACTAAAGAATGCAGTGCAATCATCTAGAGGAATCTCCCTGAGAAACTGCAGGATCTCGGGAGTTTTGTAATTCTATGTACCATTGAAGACACCATTATTCAGAAATCCTTATGTGATCTTAGAGCTAGTGATGAGCGGATAATTTATACGCTTTTTGGCATTATTTTCATGCAGTTTTTAGTATGTTTTAGTTAATTTTTAGTATATTTTTATTAGTTTTTATACAAAAATCACAATTCTGGACTTTACTATGGGTTTGTGTGTTTTTCTATAATTTCAGGTATTTTCTAGCTGAAATTGAGGGACCTGAGCAAAAATCTGATTCAGAGGCTGAGAAAGGACTACAGATGCTGTTGGATTCTGACCCTCCTGCACACGAAATATATTTTCGTGAGCTATAGAAGCCCAATTGGCACGCTCTCAATTGCGTTGGAAATTAGACATCTTGGGCTTTCCAGCAATATATAATAGTTTATACTTTTCCCGATATTTGATGGGCCAAACTGGCATCAAAACGCCCACCAGAGACCCTTTTCTGGCGTAAAATGCCAGAACTGGCACCAAAGCTGGAGTTAAACGCCCAAACTGGCACCCAAACTGGCGTTTAACTCCAAGAATGGCCTATGCACGTGAAAGCTTCAATGCTCAGCCCAAGCACACACCAAGTGGGCCCCAGAAGTGGATTTCTGCACTATCTATCTTAGTTTACTCATTTTCTGTAAACCCTAGTAACTAGTTTAGTATAAAAACTACTTTTAGAGATTTATTTTGTATCTCATGACATTTTTACTTTTCATATTGTATTCTTGACGGCATGAGTCTCTAAACTCCATAGTTGGGGTGAGGAGCTCTGCTGTGTCTCGATGGATTAATGCAATTACTTCTGTTTTCTATTCAATCACGCTTGTTTCTGTTCTAAGATATTCACTCGTACCTCAACATGATGAATGTGATGATTCGTGACACTCATCATCATTCTCAAACTTATGAACGCGTGCTTGACAACCACTTCCGTTCTATCTGAGCTCAACGTAGTCATTGGGCGACAGCTTGAGTGTGTATTTCTTGGGCTCCTGATTCACGAGTTTGATTGCCTCTCCTGACAACAGAGCATTCAAATCCGTGAGATCAGAGTGTTCGTGGTAGAGGGCTAGAGGCTAGAACCAATTGGCAGCATTCCTGAAATTCGGAAAGTCTAAACCTTGTCTGTGGTATTCCGTGTAGGATTTGGGAAGGGATGACTGTGACGAGCTTCAAACTCACAAATGTTGGGCGTAGTGACAGTGTGCAAAAGGATCAATGGATCCTATTCTGACACAAGTGAGAATTGACAGATGATTAGCCATACGGAACCTGTAGCTGGACCATTTTCACTAAGAGGACGGATGGTAGCCATTGACAACGGTGATCCACCAATATACAGCTTGCCATGGAAGGAGCCTTGCGTGTTTAAAGAAGAAGACAGTAGGGAAGCAGAGATTCAGAAGACAGAGCATCTCCGAAACCTTAACCTGTTCTCCATTACTGAATCACAGGTATCAGTCATTTCATGTTATTTACTTTTCATAAACAAAAATCATTTTTATCACTAATCTCCTGACTAAGTTTACAAGATAACCATAGATTGCTTCAAGTCGACAATCTTCGTAGGATCGACCCTTACTCATGTAAGGTATTACTTGGACGACCCAGTGCACTTGCTGGTTAGTTGTACCGGAATTGAAATTTAAGATAAGTGATTACAATTCCGTGCACCAAGTTTTTGGCGCCGTTGCCGGGGATTGTTCGAGTTTGGACAACTGACGGTTCATCTTGTTACTTAGATTAGGAAAAATTTATCTTTTTGGTTGAGAGTCAATAAATTTGAGTCTTTTATTTTCTTTTCAAAAACCTTTTAAAAATATTATTTTTCTTTATTAATCTCTAGTTTTTCTTCGAGTTTAGTTTCATGTTTTAAGTTTTGTGTCAATTGCATGTTTTTATTTTTCTTCATATTTTTGAATTATATATTCTTAGTTCTTAGTTCTTTCTTGATCTTCAAATTGTTCTTGTTTGGTGTCCTTTGTTGCTCTTTATCTTATACATTTTCGAATTATTAGTGTCCAAGGTATAAAATTTTTTAAGTTTGGTGTCTTTTGTGTTTTTATTTTCTTAAAAATTTTCAAAATTTGTTCTTGGTGTTCATCTTAACATTCAAAGTTTTCCTATTTGTTTTCTTTGTTTTGATCTAAAATTTCTAGGTTTAGTGTCATTTTATTGTTTTTCTCTTTCCTCATTAAATTCAAAAAAATAAAAAATATCTTTTCCTTTATTTACTCATCATTTTCGAATTCCTTGGGTTGATTTAGTCAAAATTTTTAAAATTTGATAGTTTTTTTTGTTAGTCAAGTCAAAATTTCAATTTTTTTTTAAAAAAATCTTTTTCAAAAACAAACTCTTTTTCAATTTGTTATTTTTTGAAAACCTTTTATAAAATTTTTCAAAAGCTTTTTCTATAATTTTCGAATTACTTGTCTTATTTTATTATTCTGATTGAAAACTTTTAAGTTTGGTATTTTCTTGTTAAGAAAGTTTCAACCTTTAAAATTTGAAAATCATATCTTTTTCAAAACTTCCTAACCACTTTCTCTCTCTTCATTTTTCGAAAAATATCCTTTCAATTAATTACTTCAGTTTTCAATTTTTTATTTTAATTTTTTTATTCATTTTCTTCTAATTTCGGTTTTTCAAAAAAAATAGCATATATAATATTTTTATCTCCAATCCACATCATCTCCCTTTCTCCATCATGGACCTAAGTGGAAATAAATAGTCCCGAAGGACTCTGGGGTCATATGCTAACCCCACTACTGCTTCATATGAGAGTAGTATCTATATATCCCCCATCAGAGCTAGCAATTTTGAGCTAAACCCTCAGCTTATCATCATGGTGTAGCAAAATTGCCAGTATTCTGGTCTTCCACAGGAAGAACCTACTGAGTTTCTGGCACAATTTTTACAAATTGCTGACACAGTACGTGATAAGAAAGTGGATCAGGATGTCTACAGACTATTGCTGTTTCCATTTGTTGTAAAAGACCAAGCTAAGAGGTGGTTAAACAACCAACCCAAAGCCAGCATAAGGACATGGAAACAGTTGTCAGACAAATTCCTGAATCAATATTTCCTTCCAAAAAGGATGACACAGCTAAGGCGGGAGATCCAGGGCTTTAAGCAAGAGGATAATGAATCCCTTTATAACGTCTGGGAGAGATACAGAGAGATGCTAAGGAAATGCCCCTCTGAAATGTTTTCAGAATGGGTGCATTTAGACATCTTCTACTACAGGCTCACAGAAAAGGCCTGGATATCTCTAGACCACTCAGCTGGTGGATCCATACACATGAGAAAGACAATTAAAGAGGCTCAAGAGCTCATTGATACAGTTGCTAGAAATCAGCATTTGTACTTAAGTAGTGAGTCCTCCATGAAAGAAGAGGCTAAAGCAGTTTCCACTGAACTTGGCCCTCCAGAACAAGTTGCTGAACTCAATCAGCAATTACTTTCTCTAACAAAATAGTTAGCAGAATTTAAAGAGATGCTACAAGACACTCAAAATGCTAACAAGAATATGGAAGCACAATTGGATCAGACAAGACAGTAATAATCTAAACAAATAACAGAAGAGTGCAAAGCTGTTCAATTAAGGAGTGGGAAGACATTGAGTGTCTCAACTCAATGCAGCAGAAAGCCAAAAAAGGAACAACTGACAGAGGATGACCAAGCCATTGCCCAAAATCCCTCTGAGGATAGTAAGAGCCTAGAGAGGAATAATTCTGGCGTTCAAACGCCAGAAAAGGGTGAAAAATTGGCGTTAAACGCCCAGTAGATGCCTAATTCTAGCGTTCAAACGCCAGAAAAGGGTGGCAATCTGGCGTTAAATGCCCATGCAGCCCCCAGTTCTGGCGTTCAAATGCCAATAAGGGAACAGACACCTGCAAGTGCTGATAACAACCCCCTTAAGCAAGCTTCTCCAACCACTTCTGTAGGAAATAAACCTGCAGCAACTAAGGTTGAAAAATATAAAGCCAAGATGCCTTATCCTCAGAAACTCCGCCAAGCGGAATAGGATAAACAATTTGCCCGCTTTGTAGACTATCTCAGGACTGTTGAAATAAAGATTCCGTTTGCAGAGGCACTTGAGCAAATACCTTCTTATGCTAAGTTCATGAAAGAGATCTTAAGTCATAAGAAAGATTGGAGAGAAAATGAAAAAGTTTTCTTCATTGAAGAATGCAGTGCAGCCATTTTAAAAAGCTTACCAGAAAAGCTTAAAGATCCAGGAAGCTTTATGATACCATGCACATTAGAGGGTGCTTGTACCAAGAAAGCTTTATGTGATTTTGGGGCAAGTATCAACCTAATACCTACGTCCACTATCAGAAAGCTTGGTTTGACTGAAGAAGTCAAACCAACCCGAATATGTCTCCAACTTGCTGATGGCTCCATTAAATTTCCATCAGGCGTGATTGAAGACATGATTGTCAAGGTTGGGCCATTTGCCTTTCCCACTGACTTTGTAGTGCTGGAAATGGAGGAGCACAAGAGTGCAACTCTCATTCTAGGAAGACCTTTCCTAGCAACTGGACGAACTCTCATTGACGTCCAAAAAGGAAAAGTAACCCTGAGAGTCAATGAGGATGAATTTAAGTTGAATGCTGTCAAAGCTATGCAGCATCCAGACACATCAAAAGATTGCATGAGCGTTGATATTATTGACTCTCTGGTGGAAGAAGTCAGTATGACTGAGAGTCTCGAATCAGAGCTAGAAGACATCATTAAAGATGTTCAGCCTGATCTGGAGGAACCAGAGAAAACAGAAGAACCTCTGATAACTCCTCATGAAGAGGAGAAGCCTCCTAAACCCGAGCTCAAATCACTACCACCATCCCTGAAATATACATTTCTAGGAGAAGATAACACTTTTTCAGTAATCATAAGCTCTGCTTTAGAGCCACAGGAAGAGGAAGCGCTGATTCAGGTGCTAAGGACACACAAGACAGCTCTTGGGTGGTCCATAAGTGTTCTTAAGGTCATTAGCCCAGCCAGATGCATGCACAAGATCCTATTGGAGGATGATGCCAAGCCAGTGGTTTAACCACAGAAGCGGCTGAATCCAGCCATGAAGGAGGTGGTGCAGAAAGAGGTCACTAAATTACTAGAGGCTGGGATTATTTATCCTATTTCTGATAGCCCCTGGGTGAGCCCTGTCCAAGTTGTCCCCAAAAAGGGAGGCATGACAGTGGTTCATAATGAAAAGAATGAACTGGTTCCTACAAGAACAGTTACAGGGTGGCGTATGTGTATTGACTACAGAAGGCTCAATACAGCCACCAGAAAGGATCATTTTCCTTTACCATTCATAGACCAGATGCTAGAAAGACTAGCAGGTCACGACTACTACTGCTTTTTGGATGGCTATTCAAATTACAACCAAATTGCAGTAGATCCCCAGGACCAAGAAAAAATAGCATTCACATGTCCATCTAGAGTATTTGCCTACAGAAGGATGCTATTTGGTCTGTTCAATGCACCTGCAACCTTTCAGAGATGCATGCTTTCTATCTTCTCTGATATGGTGGAAAATTTTCTGAAACTCTTCATGGATGACTTCTCAGTATTTGGAGACTCATTCAGCTCCTGTCTTGACCATCTAGCACTTGTTCTAAAAAGGTGCCAAGAGACTAACCTTGTTTTAAACTGGGAGAAATGTCACTTTATAGTGATTGAAGGAATTGTCCTTGGGCACAAAATTTTGAACAAGGGAATAGAGGTAGATCAAGCTAAGGTAGAGGTAATTGAAAAATTACCACCACCTGCCAATGTTAAGGCAATCAAAAGCTTTCTGGGGCATGCAGGATTCTATAGGAGGTTTATAAAGGATTTTTTAAACATTTCAAAACCTCTAAGCAATCTGCTAGCTGCTGATACACCCTTTGTCTTTGACACAGAGTGTCTGCAAGCGTTTGAGACTCTAAAAGCTAAGCTGGTCACAGCACCAATCATTTCTGCACCAGACTGGACATTACCATTTGAACTAATGTGTGATGCCAGTGACCATGCCATCGGTGTAGTATTGGGACAGAGGCATGACAAGCTTCTGCATGTCATTTACTATGCTAGCCGTGTTTTAAATGACGCGCAGAAGAATTACACAACCACGGAAAAGGAGTTGCTTGCAGTGGTTTATGCCATTGACAAATTCAGATCTTATTTAATAGGATCAAAAGTGATTGTGTACACTGACCATGCTGCTCTAAAATATCTCCTCACAAAGCAGGATTCAAAACCTAGACTTATAAGATGGGTGTTGATTCTGCAAGAGTTTGATATAGAAATAAGAGACAGAAAAGGGACAGAGAACCAAGTAGCTGATCACCTGTCCCGGATAGAACCAGTAGCAGGAGCATCCCTCCCTCCTACTGAGATCTCTGAAACCTTTTCAGATGAGCAACTCTTCACCATCCACGAAGTACCTTGGTTTGCAGACATTGCGAACTATAAGGCTGTGAGATTCATACCCAAAGAGTACAGTAGGCAGCAAACGAAAAAGTTGGTATCTGATGTAAAGTACTATTTGTGGGATGAACCATATCTCTTTAAGAGGTGTGCAGATGGAATAATCCGTAGATGTGTGCCTAGAGAGGAGGCACAGAAGACCCTATGGCATTGCCATGGATCACAATATGGAGGACATTTCGGAAGCGAGCGAACATCCACAAGGGTTTTCCAATGTGGCTTCTACTGGCCTACTCTCTATAGAGACTCCCGAGAGTTTGTACATAACTGTGACAGTTGCCAAAGAGCTGGCAATCTGCCTCATGGTTATGCCATGCCTCAACAAGGGATCTTAGAAATTGAGTTGTTTGACATATGGGGTATTGACTTCATGGGGCCTTTCCCACCATCATATTCAAACACTTATATTCTGGTGGCAGTAGACTATGTATCTAAATGGGTAGAGGCAATTGCAACACCCACTAATGATACTAAGACAGTGCTGAAGTTCCTCTAAAAGCATATCTTCAGCAGGTTTGGTGTCCCTAGAATACTGATCAGTGATGGAGGCACTCATTTCTGCAATAAACAGCTTGACGCTGCTTCAATCCGATATGGAATTAACCACAAAGTGGCAACTCCATATAATCCACAGAAAAATGGGTAGGCTGAAGTCTCAAATAGAGAACTAAAACGAATCCTAGAACGAACTGTAAGTAACCGTAGAAGGGATTGGGCAAGAAGTTTGGATGATGCTCTGTGGACATACAGAACTGCATTCAAGACTCCCATTGGGACCTCTCCATACCAGCTTGTGTATGGAAAAGCCTGTCATCTGCCAGTGGAATTGGAACACAAGACCTACTGGGCAACCAGGTTCCTAAACCTTGATGCCAAGGTAGCTGGAGAGAAAAGACTGCTCCAATTGAATGAGCTAGAGGAATTCAGACTTAATGCTTTCGAAAATGCAAAAATTTACAAGGAGAAAGTAAAAAAGTGGCATGACAAGAAGCTGTCATCTAGAGTCTTTGAGCCAGGACAGAAAGTTCTATTGTTTAACTCTAGGCTCAGATTGTTCCCTGGGAAATTGAAATCCCGGTGGAGGGGACCATATGTGATTACAAGTGTGTCACCATATGCATATGTAGAGCTTCAGAATATTGACTCTGACAAAAAGTTCGTTGTTAATGGACAGAGAGTCAAGCATTATCTTGAAGGCAATGTTGAGCAAGAATGCTCAAGACTGAGACTAGATTAAGGCTCAGAAAAGTCCAGCTAAAGACAATAAAGAAGCGCTTGCTGGGAGGCAACCCACCTATTAGCAAAAGTTTTTGTTATTTAAATAATAATTATACGAGTTTAATATAATTTATTTTTAAGGTTAATGGTCAATTGTAGAAGTTTACAGAGTTACAGAAGAGTTCAGAGCATAAAGCGGGGAAATCACAGAGAAACAAAGCTCACTAGCGTTAAAATGCCAGTAAAGAAGCATTCTGGGCGTTAAACGCCAGAATGGCTACCATTCTGGGTGTTTAACACCAGTAAAGGTATCATTCTGGGCATTAAACGCCAGAATGGGCAGCATTCTGGGCGTTTAACACCAGAAACAGCAGCGTCCTGGACGTTTAGAAAAATACCCAGTGACAAAGGATTCCTGGCATTTAACGCTAGCCAGGGTGCCTAGCTGGGCGTTAAACGCCCAAATTGGCCACCAGATGGGCGTTAAACGCCAGAATGGCTATCATTCTGGGCGTTTAGCGCCAGAACTACAAAGGGGAGGTAGTTTCATTACCAGTTCAATTTTTTTTTTCAACTTTTCATGTTTTAATTCATAATTTTCTGCATAAACATTTTACAAATATTCATCTTTCAATTTCAATTTTCAAAAATTTAATAATCTTCTAAATTCTTTTTAATTCTCTTTAAAAATCTTTTTCAAAACGTTTTCAAAATTTAATTATCTTCCCAATTTCTTTCCAAATCTTTTCAAATTCATCATATTATCTTTATTTCTTAGATGCATCAACAAAAATCTAGATTTAACTTCTTTATATCTTTTCCACATCTTTTAAAGTTTAAAATCTTATCTTTTTCATATCATGGTTATCTTTTACCAATCATATCTTTCTATCATATCTTTTTCAAAAAAATTTCGAAACCCACCCTCTCCCTTTTAAATACACATTCGGCCATCCCCATTCATCCACCATTCGAATCTGTCTCTCCTTCTATTCCTCTTCTTTCCTTTCTTTTGCTTGAGGACAAGCAAATCTCTAAGTTTGGTGTGTTTTTCCGTGATCACTGAGCTAAAACTCACCAAGATCATGGCTCCTAAAGGAAAACAAACCACTCCAAGAGACAAGAAAGAGAATAATCCAAGACTACCTTGGATAAATGAGAGGTTCTTAACCAGAGAACATGCAGACCATTACCACAAAATAATGGGTTTGAGGTTACCGATCTCAGAAGTTAAGTTCGATCTGAAAGAAGATGAATATCCGGAGATCCAAGAGCAGATTCAAAACAGAGGCTGGGAAATTCTAGCTAATCCTGAGGCAATGGTGGGAAGAAATATGGTCCAGGAATTCTACTCAAATATATGGCTGACAGATAAGCAAAGAATGGAGGAAACTACCTTCCACACCTTTCGGACCATGGTCAGAGAGAAGATAATTTACTTCCACCTTGACAAAGTAAGAGAAGTCTTCAAACTGCCTCAACTACAAGATGATCCAGAATCTTTTAATAGGAGAATGGCTAAAGTAGATAAGCGTTTGGATCAAGTTCTAGAGGACATATACCTCCCTGGAACCAAGTGGATAACCAACTCAAAAGGTGTCCCAAACCAACTGAAAAGAGGAGATCTTAAACCAGTTGCTAGGGGCTGGCTGGATTTCATTGGGCATTCTATACTTCCCACCAGCAACCACTCTGAAATCACTGTCAAAAGAGTAGTAATTATTCACTGTATTATGCTGGGAAAAGAAGTGGAGGTTCATCAGCTGATTCCTTGTGAAATTTACACAATTGCAAATAAGAATTCCACTGAAGCCGAATTGGCTTATCCAAGCTTAATCAATCTGTTATGTAAAGATGTTGGGGGTAAAGATGGGAGTGGATGAGTTTATCTCAATTGAACACCCAATCAATAAAAAGTCAATGGATGGACCTCAAGCTCAAGACAACTCTATCAAGAGGAGGGCGCATGAGTTCCTCTCAGAAATTCCTCAATTCGACTACTGGGCCCGCTTAGAAGCATTTGTCACCAAGCTACAAGAAGCTATGGATCAACTCAAAGAAGAGCAACAGAATCAAAATAGCATGCTTTGCAAACTGCTTAAGGAACAAGAGAAGCAAGGGCATGAGCTACAGGAGCTGAAGTGCCAGAAGCTGTCTCTTGGAGGGCCAGATACCCCACAGATTGAAGGAACACCTATCTCCCCAAATAAAGGTTGTTGAGTCCTAATATTAACTCTGTGATAACTTTTATTATGCTGAAACCTATTTTAAGAGTTACATGGGTATTAGTAATTAGGGTCTTTATTTTTATTTTTATTATCTCCAAGTAGGCTATAATTTATTCTTCTCATCATCACTAAACATGAATAAAATAGTAGTTTTTATCTAGAGTAAAGGTGCAATTATTTCGAGTATTTAATAAGAAAAATTCAAATTATTTATATATGGTGGCAATACTTTTTTGTTTTCTGAATGAATGCTTGAACAGTCCATATTTTTTATAGTGAAGCTTATGAATGTTAAAATTGTTGGCTCTTGAAAGAATAATGAAAAAAGAGAAATGTTATTAATAATATGAAAAATCATAAAATTGATTCTTGAAGCAAGAAAAAGCAGTGAAAAACAAAGCTTGCGGAAAAAAAATCTATGGCGAAAAATAAAGAAAAAGAAAAAACAAGTAGAGAAAGCCAATAACCCTTTAAACTAAAAGGCAAGGGTAAAAAAGATCCAAGGCTTTAAGAATTAATGGGTAGGAGGGCCCAAAGGAATAAAATCTTGGCCTAAGCGGCTAAATCAAGTTGTCCCTATCCATGTACTTGTGTCATGAAGGTCCAAGTGAAACGCTTGAGACTGAGTGGTTAAAGTCGTGACCCAAAGCAAAAGAGTGTGCTTAAGAACTCTGGACACCTCTAATTGGGGACTCTAGCAAAGCTGAGTCACAATCTGAAAAGGTTCACCCAGTTATGTGTCTGTGGCATTTATGTATCCAGTGGTAATACTGGAAAACAAATTGCTTAGGGCCACGGCCAAGACTCATAAAGTAGCTGTGTTCAAGAATCAACATACTTAACTAGGAGAATCAATAACACTATCTGAATTCTGAGTTCTTATGGATGCTAGTCATTTTGAACTTCAAAGGATAAAGTGAGATGCCAAAACTGTTCAGAAGCAAAAAGATACTAGTCCCGCTCATCTGATTAGAATTTGAGCTTCACTTAAAACACTGGGATTTTATTACATCTTAATCCTCTTTTTATTCTATTTTATTTATCTAGTTGCTTGGGGACAAGCAACAGTTTAAGTTTGGGGTTGTGATGAGCGGATAATTTATACGATTTTTAGCATTGTTTTCATGTAGTTTTTAGTATGTTTTAGTTACTTTTTAGTATATTTTTATTAGATTTTATGCAAAAATCACAATTCTGGACTTTACTATGGGTTTGTGTATTTTTCTGTAATTTCAGGTATTTTTTTGCTGAAATTGAGGGACCTGAGCAAAAATCTGATTCAGAGGCTGAGAAAGGACTGCAAATGCTGTTGGATTCTGACCCTCCTGCACGCGAAATAGATTTTTGTGAGCTACAAAAGCCCAATTGGCACACTCTTAATTGCGTTAGAAAGTAGACATCTTGGACTTTCCAGCAATGTATAATAGTCTATACTTTTTCCGAGATTTGATGGGCCAAACTGGCATCAAAACGCCCACCAGAGACCCTTTTCTGGCGTAAAATGCCAAAACTGGCACCTAAGGTGGAGTTAAACGCCCAAACTGGCACCCAAGCTGGCATTTAACTCCAAGAATGGCCTATGCACGTGAAAGTTTCAATGCTCAGCCCAAGCACACACCAAGTGGGCTCCGGAAGTGGATTTCTGCACTATCTATCTTAGTTTACTCATTTTCTGTAAACCCTAGTAACTAGTTTAGTATAAAAACTACTTTTAGAGATTTATTTTGTATCTCATGACATTTTTACTTTTCATATTGTATTCTTGACGGCATGAGTCTCTAAACTCCATAGTTGGGGGTGAGGAGCTCTGCTGTGTCTCGATGGATTAATGCAATTACTTTTGTTTTCTATTCAATCACGCTTGTTTCTGTTCTAAGATATTCACTTGTACCTCAACATGATGAATGTGATGATTCGTGACACTCATCATCATTCTCAAACTTATGAACGCGTTCTTGACAACCACTTCCGTTCTATTTGAGCTCAACGTAGTCATTGGGCGACAGCTTGAGTGTGTATCTCTTGGGCTCCTGATTCACGAGTTTGATTGCCTCTCCTAACAACAGAGCATTCAAATCCGTGAGATCAGAGTCTTCGTAGTAGAGGCTAGAACCAATTGGCAGCATTCCTAAGATCCGGAAAGTCTAAACCTTGTCTGTGGTATTCCGAGTAGGATCTGGGAAGGGATGACTGTGACGAGCTTCAAACTCACAAATGTTGGGCGCAGTGACAGTGTGCAAAAGGATCAATGGATCCTATTCTGACACAAGTTAGAACCGACGGATGATTTGCCCTACGGATCCCGTAGCTGGACCATTTTCACTGAGAGGACGGATGGTAGCCATTGACAACGGTGATCCACCAACATACAGCTTGCCATGGAAGGAGCCTTGCATGTTTGAAGAAGAAGACAGTAGGGAAGCAGAGATTCAGAAGATAGAGCATCTCTGAAACCTCAACTTGTTCTCCATTATTGAATCACAAGTATCAGTCATTTCATGTTATTTACTTTTCATAAACAAAAATCATTTTTATCACTAATCTCTTGACTAAGGTTTACAAGATAACCATATATTGCTTCAAGCCGACAATCTCCATGGGATCAACCCTTACTCACGTAAGGTATTACTTGGACGACCCAGTGCACTTGCTGGTTAGTTGTATCAGAATTGAAATTTGAGATAAGTGGTTACAATTCTGTGCACCAGCTAGCATTAACCTTATGCCTCTATCATTGATGAGGAAGCTCCAAATTGATGAAGTAAAGCCTACCCATATTTGTCTTCAATTTATTGACTGCTTTATCAAGTACCCGTTTAGAGTGGTGGATGATCTACTTGTGAAAGTAAGGTCTTTTATCTTCCCTGCTGACTTTGTGATATTGGATATGGAAGAGGACAAGAATGGATCCAACATTCTTGGAAGATCTTTCCTAGCCACAGGAAGACCCCTTATAGATGTTCAGAAGGGTGAGGCAACTCTGAGGGTCAATGAAGATGAGATTGTGCTAAATGTTTTGGAAGCTTTGCAACACCCGAATGATGCTGAAGGATGCATGAGGATCGACATCATTGAACCTCTAGTTGAAGAAGTGTTTGAAGATGAAATGCTTGAAGATGCTCTGGACTCCTTTCCTGAAGATACTTTGCTTGAAATTGATGAGTTAGCACCTCAGAGGAAGCTTTGCACGCCTAGCACTAAGGAAGGACCTCCTAAGCTCGAGTTGAAGTCGTTGCCTCCATCTATGCATTCCTAGGTGACAAAGACACGTATCCAGTGCTCAAGTGCTCATTCAAGTGCTCAAGAGGAGGCACTCATTCAAGTGTTCAAAAGTCACAAAACAGTTCTTGGATAGACCATTAGTGACTTAAAAGGGATCCGTCTAACCAAGTGTATGCACAAGATCTTGCCAGAGGATGATGCTAAACCAATTGTGCAACCGCAGAGGTGATTAAATCCAACCATGAAAGAATGGTCCAGAAGGAAGTTATGAAGCTTTGGGAAGCTGGAATTATTTACCCTATTTCTGATAGCCCATAGGTAAGTCCAGTACAAGTGGTTCCAAAAAAAGAGGGAATGACAGTTATTCAAAATGAAAGGAACGAGCTTATCCCCACAAGATCTGTCACAGGATAGCGCATGTGCATTGACTACAGGAGGCTCAATAATGCTACAATCAGATGCTAGAGAGGCTAGCTAGCCATGCTTTTTATTTCTTTTTAGATGGATACTCTAGCTAAAATCAGATCACAGTAGACCCTCAAGACTAGGAGAAGACGATGTTCACTTGTCCCTTTGGAGTATTTGCTTACCAGAGGATGCCGTTTGGACTCCGTAATGCCCCCGTAACTTTTCAGAGGTGTATGCTCTCTATTTTCTCAGACATGGTTGAAAAGTTCATTGAGGTATTTATGGATGACTGATAAATCCATATTTGACGATATATTTTGGTTTGATTTGAGTGGATTTCATCACATAAACCTACATTTATTCACCTAAATAGCATGCTTTTGTGTTTTCTCTCTAAATTGTGCCTAATTGTGAAAACATGCTATTTTGTGCTTATTTTGATCAATTTTATTCCACTTTCATTCTATTCGATGCCTTGATAGTTTTGATGAGTGATTTCAGGTGTAATAGGTTAGAATGGCTTGATAAGAGTGGAGGAGAAGCATGCAATTGAGAGAAAACATGAAGAAAACAAAGGAGAAGCACATAAGCATGTGTGTGTGTGCACAACTCTCTGTGTGTACGCACAAGAGGAAAATTCAGCAAGTGTGCATACGCACGCACAAGTCCCTACGCGTGACTTCATTAAGAGGGTTTTTTGGCCCATTTCTGATGGCTTTGAAGCTTATAAGGAGGGGCAAGCAACCATATATCATCCAATACATTTTACAATATACTTAGGAGTAGTTTTAGGTAGTTTAGGTTAGGTTTTCTCTCAATTCTCTCTTAGGATTTTAATTAGGTTTTTAATGTAGTATTTTATAGTTTAATTTTGGCTTTGGATTTTGCTATCTCATTGTAAGTATTTCTTAATTTTCTCTTTTATTATATTACTTGTTCTACACTTTCTTCTACTTTAATTTTCTTTGTCAATATATACATAGTTTTACAATTTTGATTTCTAGTTAATGATTTTGATGATTGTTGGTTATTATATGTTTGTTTCAGTTATTAGTGTTGATTTTATTCATTTGTGGTTCATAGTTTTTGTCAATTTCCCAATTTTGCCATGTTTTATGATTATGCCCTCTATGTGTTTGATGAAATGCCAATTTTGATTATGGGGTAAATTTCCACCCCTTGGCTTGGGAAAATGAGTATATGGATTACTAGAGTCATAATGTCCGACATTTAGTGATAATTCTTGGGTTGTTAGTTGCTATTGTTTCCACTAATGCTAGTAACTTACTAAGGTAATTAGTGAGTTAGCTAGGATTTGTGGATTAATAACAATTATACTCACTTGACTTACTCTTCGATGTTAAGGGTTGACTAAGTGAGATTAATCTATCACAATTATCATAGTTGTGGTTATGGCAAGGAAGGGATTCCATAACTCATCCCAAGTCAAGGTTCCATTGATATTTTGAACCACTTTTCCATCAATTTTGAGCTTTACTTGTTCATATTACATACATAGTTCTTTTATTCCTTTATTACTTTATTAATTGCAATTTTAAATCGTTCTTTTATCTCTTTATTTGTTTGCTTTCATTATTGAAAACACCCTTTACTTTCCACAACCAAAATTGTGTGCTCTTAGGCATTAGTTCCTAGGGAAGAACGACCTGAGGTTTGATTACTCTCGGTTAATTTGAATTAGAAATTTTAAACTTTGATTGAGAGGATCCATTGCCGGTTTGGACTTTGCTACCGACGAAGTAATTCTTGTTTTGCTAAAATTCCGAATTGGCATAATCCTCTCACATCAATGACTTCTCTGTTTTTGGCGATTCTTTTAATTCTTGCCTTAAGCATCTAGCCTTGGTCTTGAAACAGTGTCAAGAAACAAACCTCTTTTTGAGTTGGAAAAATGTCACTTTATGGTAACTAAGAAAATTGTTCTTGGTCACCGGATTTCAAACAAAGGAATAGAGGTTGACAAAGTAAAGGTGGAAGTAATTGAAAAATTACCACCACCCACTAATGTTAAGGCAATAAGAAGTTTCTTAGTATATGCAGGATTCTATAGGAGGTTTATAAGGAATTTTTCTAAGATTGTTAAACCCTTGAGCAACCTTTTGGTTGCCGACACTCCTTTTATTTTTGATAAAGAATGCCTGCATACCTTTGAAACTTTAAAAGCAAAGCTTGTCTCTACAACCATCATTGCCTCTCCGAACTGGGAATTACCATTCGAGCTAATGTGTGATGCCAGTAATTATGCTATAGGAGCTGTTTTGGGACAGAAGCAAGACAAGCTTATGAACGTCATTTACTATGCCAGTCGTGTTTTGAATGACGCGTAAAAGAACCACACCACTACAGAGAAGGAATTACTGATTGTTATCTATGTAATGGATAAGTTTAGATCTTACTTAATTGGTTCAAATGTTATTGTTTATACTGACCATGCTGCTCTTAAGTACCTTCTAACCAAGCAGGATTCTAAACCAAGATTGATCAGGTGGATACTACTTCTTCAGGAATTTGACATTGAGATTAGAGACAGGAAAGGTTTAGAGAATCAAGTGGCTGACCATCTGTCCAAGATTGAGCCTGAAGAAGGGGCGCCACTCCCCACTGTGACCTTCCCGGATGAGCAGTTCTTTATGATTCAGAGGGCTCCATGGTTTGTAGACATTGCAAACTATAAGGCCATGAAGTTTATCTCCAAGGAGTACACAAGGCCACAAGTTAGAGAGCTTTTACATAATGCTAATTATTACTTGTAGGATGAACCCTACCTTTTCAAGAGATGCTCGGATGGGATGATTAGGCGTTGTGTTTCAGATGAGGAAGCACAACAGATCCTCTAGCATTGTCACAATTTTGAGTATGGAGGCCACTTCAGGGGTGAAAGAATAGCCACCAAGGTCCTTCAAAGCGGGTTCTACTGGCCGACCCTCTTTAGAGTTTCACGGGAATTTGTATGAAACAATGACAAGTGCCAAAGAGCTGGAAATCTCCCTGACAATCATGAAATGCCACAGCAAGGGATTCTCGAGATTGAGTTATTTGATGTATGGGGGATTGATTTCATGGGACCTTTTTCACCCTCATACTCAAACACATACATCTTGGTGGCAGTGGATTATGTGTCCAAATGGGTGGAAGCAATAGCATAACCAACTAATGACACCAAAGTCATGCTGAACTTCTTGCAGAGGTACATCTGCAGCAGATTTGGTGTCCTAAGGACATTGATCAGTGATGGGGCAGCCACTTCTACAATAAACAGCTGGATTCACTTCTACAAAGATATGGAGTTCATCATAAAGTGGCAACCCCTATCACGCACAGATAAGTGGACAATGTGAGGTTTCAAACAGGAAACTCAAGAAGATCTTAGAGAAGGTAGTGAGCACCTCAAGGAAGGACTGGACAAGGAGACTTGATGATACTCTCTGGTCATATAGGACAGATTTCAAGACCCCTATTGGAATGTATCCGTACTAGTTAGTCTATTGTAAGGCTTGCCATTTGCCAGTGCAGTTAGAACACAGAGCATACTAGGCAACAAAGTTCCTGAACTTTGATGCCAAGGCTGCAGGAGAGAAAAGGCTGCTCCAGCTAAATGAGCTTGATGAGTTCAGACACTCTGCCTATGAAAATGCCAACCTCTACAAGGAAAGAGTAAAAAATGGCATGATAAAAAGATACCTTCAAGAGTATTTGAGCCTGTCCAGAAGGTTATACTATTCAATTCTCAGCTCAAACTCTTTCTTGAGAAGCTCAACTCTAGGTGGTCAGGACCCTTTGTGGTCACTGGAGTGTCACCCTATGGTCATGTGGAACTTCAAGATAGGAATTTAGAAAGCAAATTCATAGTCAATGGCCAGCGGATAAAACACTATATTGGAGACGAGATTGACTGCCAAAGATCCACCCACCTGCTGACATAGCAGATATGAATGTCTTGCTAATGACAGTAAAGGAGCGCTTGTTGGGAGGCAACCCAACCACGAGTATCCTTTAATTTATTTCAGTTTTATTTCAATTTGATTTTGTTTCACTTTTGATTGCTTTTCATTATTTTCTTAGATTTTCTAATGTTTGTGATCATGTACAGCACTTAGAGCAGAGACCGGGAGGCTCAAATAGAAGAACAGAACACCCTGGAGAAAACATGCTGGGGACGCTAAATGCCAGGGACGGCGTTTAGCACCATGAGGGGAGTGTGGCATAGGCATTGATCGCCCAAAATGAGCGTTTCCACAATTTTGGCACCCCCTTGGTGCTAAAAAGAAAAAAAGGAGAAAGGGGCTGGCGTTTAACGCCAGCAGTGGTGTTTCACACAATGAGGGGGCCAGAACCATTCCCCCTTGGGCGCTAAACGCTGAAGATGGCGTTTAGCGCCACCAAGAGGGTTAATTTCATACCAAATCTTCCATATCCCATTCATATCTTTTCTTATCACATCTTTTTTATTTTCCCTCTTCCTCCTTTCTCACTACTCATCCTCACCCATCAGATTCTCTTTCTCCCAACTATTTTCATACCATATTTCACTATATCCTATTCATATCTTTTCATATCATATCTCCCACAATCAAAATTCACTCCAAATTTTACCCACCCCCATGACTGAAATTGCATTCTCCCACCTCTATAAATATCACCTCAATTTTCACCTCTCCTCACACCTTCATTTTACTCACCCTTCTCCCTTTTATCCCTCTATCTCTTCCTATTTTTTCTTCTCTTTGATCGAGGACGAGAATAAATTTTAAGTTTGGTGTTGGAACACTCTACTTTTCACTTTTCTCACACTCCCTATGGCACCAAAAGTTGGAGAATCCTCTTCAAGAAAGAGGAAGGAAAAGGCTCCCTCTTCTTTTACACGTGATTGATTGGATTGTGGTCATATTACTTATTCCCACAATCTCTCAGTTGCATGAGAGTCAATCATGATAGATTGGATCTTGAGCATACTATTATCTCAATAATCTCTTACTTGCACTAGAGCCAATCGATCATGTGTATAATTTTTTCAAAGCATATTTGTGTTTATCAAAACTCTTATGAACTTAAACATCTTAGCTTTCGAGCATGTGTGCTTGACCTTTTGCAAAATATATGATAAACCGCTATTTTACGATTTATCTCGTGCTTAATTGGGTGGATTTTATTCATTATTCTCACGCTTATTCATAGAAATCGCATGTTTTACGCTTTCCTTCCTGATTTTACGCTACGATTGAAAACATGCTTCTTTGGCCTTAATTTTGCTAATCTTAATCCTCTCTATTACCATTCGATGCCGTGATATGTGTGTTAAGTGATTTCAGGGATTATAGGGCAAGAATGGCTTAGAGGATGGAAAGAAAGCATGCAAAAGTGGAAGGAATACAAGAAATTGAAGGAATTGCTGAGCTGTCTAGCCTGACCTCTTCGTACTAAATTGATCATAACTTGAGCTATAGAGGTCCAAATGAGACGGTTCTAGTTGCATTGGAAACTTAACATCCGGGGCTTCGAAATGATATATAATTTGTCATAGTGGCCATGCAGCTAGGCAACGCGCACGCACGCATCACGCGTACGCGCGCATCTACGAAAATTCAGCGACCCAGAAATCGCTGGGGGCGATTTCTGGGCTGTTTTTGACCTAGTTTTCGGCCCAAAAAACATAGATTAGAGGCTGCAGAGTGAAGGAATCATACGGACACTTCTCATTCACATAATTTTAGGTTTAGATGTAGATTCTAGAGAGGGAGGCTCTCTCCTCTCTCTAGATTTTAGGATTTAGGATTTCTTCTTTTAATTTCTTCTCAAATCCAGGTTCAATATTCCTTTAATTTAGTTTTCTTATACTTTTATTTATTCTATTACTTTAGTTTATCTTTTTCTCTTGTTAATTTATTAATGCAAAGAGTACTTTTCCATTTAAATTTATTATTTGTTTAATTGTTCCCAATTTAATTTTAATTACTATGTCTCCTTTCGACTCCCTTTATATGGTTTATGAAAATGGCATTCATGTTAACCAAGTAGATCTCAACTTGACTTTGGAGTTGATTAATATTTAATAGGAGACCCTTGAGTTAGAAGACTCAAGAGCCAATTGGTAATTGGAAGTTGTTGACTGGCTCTCTATTCACTAACGCTAATCCTTCCCAAGGGAAAGGATTAGGACTTGTGAATAGAAGTTGGTTTATGTACTTGACTTTTCTTTATTCGGTAAGGGTTAACTAAGTAATAACAACAACCTTTTACTATTAATCTTGAAAAATCCAACAAGGATAGAACTTCCGATTAATCTTCTCCTAGTTAAGGCTTTTTATTGTTGTTATTTTATTTTCTCTGCAATTTACTCTTCATGTTTCTTAATCCAAAACTCCAAAACACACAACTCATAACCAATAATAAGAGCACCTCCCTGCAATTCCTTGAGAGACGACCTGAGGTTTGAATACTTCAGTTATAAATATTATTAGGGGTTTGTTACTTGTGACAACCAAACTTTTGTACGAAAGGATTATTGTTGGTTTAGAAACTATACTTGCAACGAGAACTTATTATAAAATTCTAGACCACGCGAAAGTCCGCTCGTCAAAATGGCGCCGTTGCCAGGGATTTGCAAACATGTACTTTATTATTGGTTATTGTAAATGTCTGCTTTTTATTCGTTTGTTAGTTTTTGTTAGTTTTAGGACTTAGTTGCTTATTTTTATTAGTTTTTATTTTTCTTTTCTACCATGAATTCTCACCCTTTTGGCTACGAGTGCGGTCATAATTATGTTGTAGGAAGAGGAGATTCAATGAGAACATGCATCAAGGTTGGGACAATCAAAGATGGGAGGAGCCACAAGGATTTGATCAACCCTCTTGGCAACAACCCCCTCCAATGTATTACGAGCAACAACTATTCCATGATGCATACCAAGACAATGGCTATGGTGGACCTTTTCGTGACAATCAATACCCACCACAACACAGCTATGAGCCCCCTCCTCAACATGGCTTTGAACCACCATACTCACAAGCCCCCCTCAACCAAGCACCTCCATTTGATCCCACCATACCAACCACCTTATGAGCCAAACGAACCACCCCAATTCCAACCCAATTACTCCCAAGAACCACCACTTCCATATCCCTATCAAGATGAACCACCTTCCTATTATAAACCCTTCCCCCAAATTAGTGAATCCTTCTATCCAACCCAACCTCCATTGGATAACAACACCCTTAATGTTATTCACCAATGGCAAATAAGGCTTCAAACCACACTTACCTCTACTATCACTAGTCTCGCCTCTACCTTCCAAGCTCTTATATCCCGCATGGACCAATCTTCTACCTCGAATACTCAACCCTCAAACTCTGGTACATCACCACCCTCTATGGAAGAACATCCATACCCACCAATCCAAGAGCAAGATGATACCAATTATGCTATTGACATGGAATATGAGAGAAGGGATCGTCTTAGGAACGTAACGGGTTGGCTTCATGCATCTATACTTCAAGGGAAGCAAGAGAAGACCGAAAAGGTAGAAATAGTAGAGACCCTTGAGGAAAGTTGTCATGAAGTGGAAGACATCAAGGAGGAGTTTGATTTTGTACTAGAACAACTGGAGGAAGCCGTAATTATTGAGGAGGAAGAAGTGGTTGAAGACTTAGGAGATGCTGAACCTCCATGGGAAACTCAAGTCATAGAGCCTCCTTCCAAGACACTTGAAATTGATGTTGAGGAGGGTGTACAACCTCCAAGGCATATCATGGTTGAAGACTTTGAAGAGGTTGATCCCAAGATGGATTCAATCATTGATGAATTTTTGTCTGCAATTGAATCCTCTTTCATTGAAATGGAAGAAAGCTACCAAGAGGAAGAGGTTGAATTTGAAGAAGCTCGCAAAGAGGTGGAAGTTGTCAAAGAAGAGCACAAGGGAGTGGAGCTTGAAATCACCTTGCCAAAGTTGTTGGAGACCTCTCCCCCTAAGTCACAATCATCTTTCACAACATTCAAGTGGGTAAAATTCATATCCCTTAGCATTCTCATTCCACTTGAATATGGTTTACTTAAGACAGATGGTCAACTTAGAGCTCTTTGTAGCGTTAAGAGTAAGAGGAAGATGGTTAGTGGTTGGAGTTGTCATGCAAGGTTCAATATGGTTGTATGCTCCAAGTTGAAATGCAAAGGCTGGTTTAGAGCTCATTTGAATGGGTCTAGGAAGTTGTTTGAACACTTCAGTGAGAATTCAAATTGCTTGCCACCCGGTTGGAACAATGATGATCAACAAGAAGACGGGTGTAAAAGCAAGGTTTGGGACCCCGGAATTCATTCCAACAATCAACACTCTTGGGGCCTTGTCACTTGCTTCAACTTGCTTGAAGGCTTTATGCGCCTATTCCTGGAAGAGTTCAAGCATAAGCCGCCCTGACAAGGAGCTCACCAAATGCCCAACTTAAGGACTTTAACTAAAAGTGCTAGGTGGGAGACAACCTACCATGGTATGATCATCCCTTTTTATTCTTAGTTTTATTTTATCTTATTTTTATTAGTGTTAATTCATAAATTCTGCATCATCACTGCATTCTGCATTAAAAAAAAGCATTCGACGCGCAAGCGCCCTTTCCCTTTTGTGCGACCCACGCGTCCGCACGCAGTACGCGTGCGCGTCAGTTGCGCCACATCACTTACCCAACGCGCCGCCCAGATTGCTTTCTTTCATTCTTCTTTTCTTTTTCAAATCCTTATTCTTCCTCCTTTTTCTTCCATTCTCTCACCACCACCGGAGACCCTAACTCCGGCAGCTACAATTTTCTTTTTTTCCTTTTTTTTCTTCTTCCATCCCTACCCCACTTCTCTCATTCTTACTTCCATTACTCCCATATTTCTAACGTCTCAGGTTCCCTTCTCTTCTTCCCTTCTACTTTTTTCATTCTACTTTTATTTATTGTCTTTGATCATTTTACTTATTTTTAATTTTATATTAGCTTTGTTATTTTTAATTCCTTTTCCATTCTTTTCTCTTGCATTTTTATGTTGGTGTTGGAGCTTTATTTGGGTCATTATTTTGCTATATTTTAGCTTGTGGATATTATGAGGAGTGATTTGACAATTTCCATTTTAGTTTGGGTCTCGTATATGCTTGGATTATTTACTTCACTTACTATTTTTAAATTGCATACCAAGTGTTTGTGAAAAAGGTTTCATGGCATTTTAATTTCTTGTCTATATTATTCTTACTCTTTAATGCCTCTTTTTCACAACCCTTGCAATCCATGTAAGTTAAGTATATTAGTTATTAATTGTCAGCATTCACGTGCTCATCATCTTGTTACATGTGATAATTATTGTTGCTATCGATGCTTGAACTATGCTTCTCATGCCTCTTACTTGCATGTTTTTAACCCTCTTGCATCTAGTTGTTATGGTATGCCTCAATAATTTTAATTGCTGTCCCATGTGCATGTTGTAGCTACCATGTACTCAAGACATTGTTTATTTCCTTTGGCATTCATTATCACTTGGACTTTCTTCCTTCCAGTTTTTCGCTATCTATATTAGAGACTACTTCTCTTTCTTCTTCCCTCAGGATGGCCACCGAGGAGGGACGGGAAAAGCTTTTCAATGGGGCAACAGACAAGTCCATCTGCACAATCTTTGGAGAAAAGCATCAGTTGTCGCCTCCCATCCACTTGCACATCTTAGCATGCACCGAGGACGGTGCAATCTTTAAGTGTGGGGAGGTCGATACCGACTTCCGCGGGTAACTACTTTCTGACTCAACACCAATGTTTAAATTTTCTTTGTTAAATTAGTTGTTGCATTTGCATGTTTGTTTGATTTTGTGCATATTTTACCACTACTTGGTTGAAGTAATAATTTTCTTTTCAAGAAACTATTTCAGAGTATTTCACTAATTTGAATTAAAATTTTTATTAAACTTGTTTGAAGAAATTTATTTTGGAACATGTTTTAGAGCTCGAACACACAAAACAGTGAGATTTTGAGCCTACTTGATTGGTTGCATTTTATCAACCGATATTTTATTCTTGGTGTGTGTTGTTCTCTCTAAAATTGTGATCTTTGTCTTGCTTAATTTTATATTTCCATTGTTTGATGTATGCATGCACTTATGTGATTGAGGCCTTCTTTCACTAAGCTTACATACCCATATGGCCTTATCCTTTTCATTATCCTTTGCAAACCAAAGTTGAGCCTATTTTACCCCTTTTGTTCTTTACTTTAGCTCATCACTAACTCTAAGCGAAAAACAATAATGTTCCTAATTTGAATCCTTGATTAGCTTAGACTAATGAGAGTACTCATGATTTAAGTGTGGGGAAATTGGATTTGGAAATATTTGGTTTGAGAATTGGGTATTGTATATTTTTGTGAAAATATGAAAAAGAATGTTGAGCACATACTCTTGCATTCAATACCTTAATCATATGCATTGAAAAAAAAAAGAAAGAAAAAGAAAAAAATGGAAATAATAATAATAATAATAAAAGGGGACAAAATGCCCCAAGTTAAGTAATAATATCAATGCATATGAGTTATACTTGAATTTGGGATGCATCAATATGTGGTAAACATAGTTAATGACCAGTTAGATTTTGCATTATAATTACATGGAATGTCTTAGGCTAAGTGAGAAGTTGAGGTTAATCAAAGATTCAGATTTTATTCCACTTGACCAAATACAATCTTACCTTTACCCTAACTCCATTACAACCCTTAAAAGACCTCTTGATATGTGTATTTGTGCATTAAAATTTTGTTGATTGGTAGAAGAAGAGCAAGTCTTAGAAAGCAAGATTAATAGAGAACCGAGAGAGTCGAACCTTAAACACTAGAGTGATTTGAGTGTATACACTTCCGGTGAGGGTTCGATGTTCGATTCTTTGTTCCCGGCTTTCATAAGCTATTTTGTTCTGCAAGTCTATTTGTACTTCATTTTTATGATTTGAATTAGTGAAATCCAGTTCATATATGTTCTTGGAGAATTTGATTTACTTTTCACCAAGTAGGTAAAAGCATTTTGCGTTTAGCTATATTCATACAAATAGGTTACATTTCATACATCCTACCATCTTGCCTTCACTCTTTTAGTTCTCTTGAGCTTAGCATGAGGACATGCTAATGTTTAAGGGTGGGGAGGTTGATAAGCCGCTATTTTATTATTAATCTCGTGCTTAATTGGGTGGATTTTATCCATTATTCTCACGCTTATTCATAGAAATCGCATGTTTTACGCTTTTCTTCCTGATTTTGTGCTACAATTGAAAACATGCTTCTTTGGCCTTAATTTTGCTAATCTTAATCCTCTCTTATTACCATTCGATGCCGTGATATGTGCATTAAGTGATTTCAGGGATTATAGGGCAAGAATGGCTTAGAGGATGGAAAGGAAGCATGCAAAAGTGGAAGGAATACAAGAAATGGAAGGAATTGTTGAGCTGTCCAACCTGACCTCTTCACACTAAATCGATCATAACTTGAGCTACAGATGTCCAAATGAGGCGGTTCTAGTTGAGTTGGAAAGCTAACATCTGGAGCTTCAAAATGATATATAATTTGCCATAGTAGCCATGCAGCTAAGTGACGTGCACGCGCGCATCACGCGTACGCGCGCATCTGCGAAAATTCAGCAACCCAGAGCCTCTAATCTGTGTTTTCTGGGCTGTTTTGACCCAGTTTTCGGCCCAGAAAACACTGATTAGAGGCTGCAGAGTGGAGGAATCATACGAACACTTCTCATTCACATAAGTTTAGGTTTAGATGTAGATTCTAGAGAGGGATGCTCTCTCATCGCTCTAGGTTTTAGGATTTAGGATTTCTTCTTTCAATTTCTTCTCAAATCCAGGTTCAGTGTTCCTTTAATTTAGTTTTCTTATACTTTTATTTATTCTATTAATTTAGTTTATCTTTTTCTCTTATTAATTTATTAATGCAAAGAGTACTTTTCCATTTAAATTTATTATTTGTTTAATTGTTCCCAATTTAATTTTAATTACCATGTCTCCTTTCTACTCCCTTTATATGGTTTATGAAAATGGCATTCATGTTAACCAAGTAGATCTCAACTTGACTTTGGAGTTGATTAATATTTAATAGGAGACCCTTGAGTTGGAAGACTCAAGAGCCAATTGGTAATTGGAAGTTGTTGATTGGCTCTCTAGTCATTAACGCTAATCCTTCCCAAGGGAGAGGATTAGGACTTGTGAATAGAAGTTGGTTTATGTACTTGACTTTCCTTTATTTGGTAAGGGTTAACTAAGTAATAACAACAACCTTTTACTATTAATCTTGGAAAATCCAACAATGATAGAACTTCCGATTAATCTTCTCCTAGTCAAGGCTTTTTATTGTTGTTATTTTATTTTCTCTGCAATTTGCTCTTCTTGTTTCTTAATCCAAAACCCCAAAACACACAACTCATAACCAATAATAAGAACACCTCCCTACAATTCCTTGAGAGACGACCCGAGGTTTGAATACTTCGGTTATCAATATTATTATGGGTTTGTTACTTGTGACAACCAAACTTTTGTACGAAAGGATTATTGTTGGTTTAGAAACTATACTTGCAACGAGAACTTATTATAAAATTCTAGACCATGCAAAAGTCCACTCGTCAATATACCTAATGCATAATAGATATCAAGTTTTCTCAAAACATAAAATCTTCAACTACAATAGTGCATAACTTTTATTTTAAGGACAATCTTATTGAAGATGATTCTAATGTCTATCAGTTGATAGTTTTTTTTAGAATCTTTCACACTATATACTTTTTACTTGGTATCAATGTACATGGATATGAAAAATTTAAATAACCATAAGATCTATATCTATAGAATTGTATTATACACATAGGCTACTTTTCAAAAATTTTGACAATCGACATTTTTTATACTTTCAAAAGATAGTATAACTTTTGTTGAGTAACATGCAATTCTAAGAGAAATCATTATGCTCCCACTATTTTTTTGCAGATACAAAATTTCTCTTCACATTGCAAAAATCGAACTTTTTGATTGTCTGTAAACTTCAAGTTCTACTTATTTCGTGTCTTCCTTTAGAAATAAACTCCTTTTTCTAAAAGGGAGTTAGACCTCTGATGCATAAGCATCTTGTACCCTTATTCCCTTTATTTTCTAGTTGTTTTTTTATTAGATTTTATTTAATTTCATAATATTTTAGTGCAAAACTCCTCTTTGGATGATACTTTGAGTTGTTTTAGTATTTTTATGATTTCAGGTGAAATTTGGAGCAATTTGGCAGAGTTTGGAGCAAAAAGGAAAAAAACTGAAAGCACCATCCCTAGGCGCTTAAACGCCCAACAAGCGTTTCGTGCCAGCAAGGGACTCAAGGCCAGAACGCACTGCCCCCTTTAGGTGGGCGTTTAGCGCCAGCAAGCTTGGCCTAAATTGACTCTTTTTGGCATCTCAAGTGGATTTAGTTATTAGTCTTATTTTATTTTTTTTATAATTTTTATTTACAAACAATATCTTTTAGTATTAGGATTTATTATTTTATTTTATTTTTGAATCAAATTAGGTTAGTATAAAAGGAATAAGATCTACCCTTTCTAGGGGATCGGAGAGCCGCACGTTTTTTCATAACCCTAGTCTCTCTGTAAGTCATGAGCAACTAAACCTCTTGGTTAAGGTTAGGAGCTCTGTTTATTTCAATGGATTAATATTATTATTTTTCTATTTTAATTAATGTATTGATTCAGTTTCACGGATTGTTTTTGTTCTTAATCTTATGAATCTGGGTGGAACGAGAGTATGACCCTTGTTCTATATGAGTTCTTGTGATTCACGAGAGAGTTATCTCGCTTGAACAACAGCTTGAAAAAAAATTCCTCCTAAATTGCTTTTACATGAACTAATTAGGATATGTGACATATAATCCTGTTAGCTTTAGGGTTTTCGTGGCCATAAACTAGTTATTAAACTTAACCCTCTAATCGAAATTAAGTGACCATGAGAGTGGCGGTTAATGAAGGTTAGAGGAGGCTAAATCACTAAGAGATTAGGGTTTAGACATTTACAGTTTGCCATGGAAAGAATCATGCATTGTTAAAATAGTTGGTAAGAACTTTTAATCTGGAAAAAATAAACATCTCCGAAGCCTTAACTGTTTTCTCTCACTGTTTTTCACACAAACCTTTAATTGCTTTCTTTATTCTTTTGTTTATTGCTTTATGCGTTTTCAACCATCAAAACCCTTTTTGTTCTCCTAACTAAGCCAACTGGATAAGCGTTATTGCTCAGTCCGACAATCCTCGTGGGATCGACACTCACTTACTTGAGGTATTACTTGGATGACCCGGTGCACTTGTCGGTTAAGCTGTGGGAATCTCGAATTCCCTCACCAACCTCTTACCACAAATATTTTGTCATAAGAAGGGTGATAGAAATAATATATAATTATTTTTTTGGGTACCCAATAAATACCAGTTATCAGATCTAACATCAATTTATTATTATGTGATAATCTCATAACACATATACAATATACATCTCGAAACTCTAATGTTCTTGAGATTCAATTTTTGTCCTTTTTATATTTCATATAAAAAAAATTGACTTAGTGATTTTTTTTAATTTAGCAACGTTTGTAAAATGTAGTCTAAAAATTCAATGGAAGATTAGTAATCTTATACTGGATCAAATTTAGGGGTGTCCGCGGATCGGATCGGATCGAATATGGTCGAAAATTCGATCCGATCTGCACAATTTTCATCGGATCGGATCGAATATGATATCCACGCTTTTTAGTGCCAGATCCGATCCAATCTGATCCGCAAATGTGCGGATCGGATCGGATATCGGATATATCCGCATGATTAAACCTTCTCTTTTTAATCATATTTCTATGTAAAAAATTTCAATAAAAATATTTTTTTCATACTTTTAAACTCATTTATTCCTAAAATAATTTTAATCAGACTCTTTCTAAATAACAAAAATAAAACAATACAATATATGAATAATAATTACTAACTAAAACATACAAAAAAGTAAATATAATACCAAATATATATTTTTTTATTTTTTAATTATTATTGTGCGGATCTGCGGATTCGCGGATCGGATACACGAATGTAGAGCAGATATCCGCGATCCGATCCGATCAATTTGCGAATCGGATCGTATCCGCAATTTTCGGATCGGATGCAGTTATTTACTACGGATTTGCGAATACGATCTGATTCATGGACACGCCTAATCAAATTCCTTTTTTTAAAATACAATAGAGTACATAGAGTACTAGTATTTATGTATTATGAGAGAATCTCATTCTCTACTCAACAAGAATATAAATAGATATTCTCTTAGAAATTTCAATTTAAAGCTCTTATAATAAAAGTACTCAATATTTTTATTATTGGTCAAACCAACTCTAAGTGCAATTCTAATTCTCATACTCAATAATCATATTGAGCTTTTTCAAAGAGATACCAAACCTTAATCATATTAAGGTCAATTATAAATAAAATAAAATAAAATTCTAAGGGTGACTGTAAGAATAAATCTTGTTAAAGCCATTTGCCTAATGATATTCTAATTTCTAAAGTTGTTCAATTAAAACTATATTGTCCAATTCTCCCACTAGCTTTAACAAAATCTTTGATAGTCGTATTATGCATCATATCATACATCTTCTCAAGATGTTTAATAATAGATAGTGGGTGGAAGTGTTTAATACTGAAACTCATGGTGATCAAAACAACTCATATTACACTAAAGTAATATTTTAAATACTTCACAAGTTCTGACTGTTTCATCACCAATTTTATTCGATGATATTATTTCAGTATAATTTTGACATAATTCTTTCATATATCAGAATAATTTTCAAATTGTAGTCAATTTATTACTTTCAAGTATGTCACACAAAAAGTAGACATGTTTAAAAATTTAAAATATTAAAGTAAATTAAGAATCTATATTTTTGGCAAAAATATTTAAAATCATTAATGAATACTTATTGGTTGTCAATGACCTATTAGTTGTCAAGTCATTACTCATATATATTCTAAATAAATAAGATTAAATTGCATCACACACAATTATAATCCCAAATAATTATCTGGTTGTCAAGCAATTATTTAACTAAATTATCTTCTATATCCCTAGGTTGTCTAGGTTCGAGTATAAAATTAATTCTCCTTATGCATAACCATATGCATAAATAAATTATATCCTTGAGTACAAGTTTTCGGATTATCAGGCCGCTCCTTATAAACAATAGATAAATTTATTTTTGTCAATTTTCTTATTTTTAGGACTTATCTCCATTGTTGGAGAATTTTCTATCATACTCATGGATTAAATTTTATACTCCCAAGTTGTCTAGGACAAAAATATAAAATTAAATCCTAAGACATAAAATGTATATACTATTTATTATCTTCAAAATAAAACTCCTGCTTGTCAGGGTGCTCTTTATAATAAAAAACATTAAAAAAATTAATTTCTAAAATTATAATTTTCAAAACACATTAATCAAATTAAAATTTAATTTTTATTAGACTAATATTTATCTTTATAAAATTATCGAATCAAATTTGACATTCTCAATATATACACTTATATATATAAGAAACAAACAAAAAATTATTTTTACATCTTATTCCTTTTAATATGACAAAAGTCAAGATAAAATTAATGAATAAATAAAATCAAATCAAATTTTTTATTAAAAACATAGTTATTAAATTAAAAAGGATAATTTAATCATAATTAGATAATTAAATTAAAATAAATTAACTATTAATTTATTAAAAAACTATCTCAATGATAGTAATTGCATCACATGCTTAAATAAAAAATGAAATTAATCATATTGAAAAACAGGATTAAAATTTAAACACAAAAAATTAAAGCTCTGATACTACTGTTGGATTACTATGTGTTCATAACACGTATCGGAAGAAAAAAATTAATCCTAAAGATCTATTTTGTGCTTAAATTTTATTTTAATGAGATAAAACAGATCTAAATACCTAAGTATGCTGGTAAAATAACTTTATTCTTCGATGATACGAAGTGCCTTTACGTATCCACACCGAGACCAACCTTTGCTGTCAACTCTTTGAACGATGGATATTGTCTCGAGGGTTACCTGAAACTGGGTTGCTTTGGGCTTGAACGTAAGATCCAAATGCCTTTGGATAATCTGTTCGACGTCTTCTCCAACGAGGATGAATCCGTCCGAGTTGTTTGAGGAGAGGTGGAGGGGGTGGTACCTATACGAGACTCCGATGCTTAAGTTAGTAAGGGCTTTAAGCAGGTTTTTAGTAGATTGGGTCTGAAATATACATGAGGGTGTCGGTGTATTTATAGTAGGATAGATAACCACCTTTTAGAGTAGTTCCACCTTTGATGGTGGATGACCATTTTTTTTCTAGGAAAGTTATTAAGATCCCCCTTCTAGATAAACGAAAAATATCTTAGGAGGTAGTTACTTATTCAAATAAGTAGGGTTGAACTATCTTTGTTGTGCCCGACCTCTATGAGGTCGAGTTAGTAGATGAGGCCACCTTTTTAGGTAGGCTTTATTTTGGGCTAGGGTATGAATAGTGTCCCTATTGGAGTTCGGGCATTTATGAGGTCGGGCTCAAGCATCGATGGATTTGTTCTTTTACATCGGGTAGACCGCCTTTTTAGTAAGTCGGACACTCGACATGTTTTTTAAAACGTCACTTCTTTTCATAACATCCCGCACGTTCTTTTTTCAGTTACATTGGTAACCGTGAGCATCATTAGTGAGGAGTGTTAAATGTCATTTTTGCCTATAGTGTCTTATAAATACTTCATTTCTCTTATTTCTTTCTTTTTCTATTTTTTGAAACGTTTGCACCCTTTATTCTTTCCTTCGTGCATTTGCCCCAACATTCCAGATTTCTTCATCTTGAAGCTTAGAGGATTTTGTTTGTACTTTTGGAGAGGATCGTTCATGTTTTACAGTTTGAAATGTCCTTTACTCCATTTTGCGCTCTTTCAAGGTTGGTTCTGTATTCCCCTTTTTTGTTATTTTTTGAGGTTCACTACTTTATTCCAGTGTTCTGGGTTGTATCTCTTTTATCAATGCTTCTGTGTTCATTTTGAACGGATGTTGGTTTTGAAATTGTACTTTTTACTTGGTTTTTGTTGTCGCTGCGGAACCAAGAAGGGTTTTCCTGTTATGTTGCACCCAAATGGTGTCATTTTTCGTGTTTAAAGATGGTGCCATTTCTATATCTGGTGATGTGGTGGTAGTGTGTGTGTATGAAAAAACCTTAAAATTTGTGATTGTTGATGCTCGTTGATTTTGACCCAACTTCCTGTATTTTTACCTAATTTCTTGTGATGATTTATTTGTTTATTATATTGTAGGTGTAGCTTTTTTTATGTCTTATTCAGTAGTTAACAACATGTCATCTAAGGTCCCGTCCAATTTGACTTGGGTAGATTTATCTGTTCTTACTTCAGTTCCTGTTATTGATAATAAATAGCCTTTCATAGACACCATATGTTATGTTTGAGTCGGGAGGATGAGAGAAACTATGAAATTGTGGTTATTGACTCTAAAGAGAGGGTTTGTTTTCCCCGACTTGATAGGTCGGAACATCACTTTATATATGTGTATAATTGCTTTTTTTACGAAATTAGGAGTTACTTTTTCTTTATCTGATTTTGAGTCCGAGGTCCTTAAATTTTGCAATATTGCCCCTACCTAATTGCATCCCAATTCTTGGAATTTCTTGAAAATATACCAACTTCTTTGTTGGAAAGAATTGGATGTCCGACCTTCTCTTAAGGTCTTCTTTTATCTTTTCGTCCTCACCAAACCCTTTAACTCCAAAAAACAAGGTTGGCTCTCTTTCAAGGTAGGAAGGTTTTCGCTATCTTGATGAATCCTTCCACGAATTTAAAAACTTTTTTTTAAGGTCTGAGCTGTAGAGGGTGCCCGATGTAACACCCTACCATACAGAGTCTTATGCTTAAGTCATAATTCAGAGATGGCAAGGTATTACGACCTCTAAAATAAAAATTTAGTACGTATAGTAGTATGAATGATTGATTATAACTAGGAGCCTTTGTAGAAAAAGGGGTAAACAAAAATCGCAACTCAAAAGCGCAACACTCCGATCGATAACGTAACGAACAAGGATAAACCAACGCGAGATTATATATATACAAAAGAGTGTCAAAAACAGGAATATCAAGACTCAGAATCCGGCTGCGAAGATAACCGGTCCGAGCATAACAATATATACATATGATAATATAAGGAAAACCCCAAAGGAAACCCAAAGGGACACAAATACATAAAACCTATTCTCCAAAACCTCCCATAAGAGGAGTCATCACAGTTTGTATTATTTAATGGAGATAAAAGTATCTAAGCAAAACGTATAAACCAAAACATAGCCCCGAGAACAAAGGATCTTCGCAAATCTAGAAGTCTCCAGCATGCCTCAGTGGGAAACCTCACGTCCTGCATCTGAAAACCACAAAATCCGCATGGGTGAGAACCAGAGGTCCCCAGCATGGTAACAGCTTCCACATATATAATACATAATAATAGAGGAAAGCCAAAGGCAATCCTAGAACTTCCTCCAGATAATATCAAAGCTTATAAACAAGCTAACCATATAAGGGCATCTGACTAAAGATTCTTCAGTCTAACTAATACTTCCCTTTCCAATTCCTTCAAACCTCCCAACCACCAGCAGGAGTATAATATATCAAACACAGTTATATCAGACAAAGAACATACAAATAGGAGCAGTTAAGACATTTAGACAATTAGCAAGTAATATGCAGTCAAATAGGTAATCTCAAACAATTCACATAGTATGCATATGATGAATGCCTGTCCCTAGTGGCCGATGATATCATCTTGTCGGTTATAGAGCCAACCCGACAAGTCCTGGTCGCTAACCAATGGACTGTCCCTCTGTCGCGCATCCCCAACTCGAGTTATACTCGTTATAAACTTGATCATAAACATGATCCATATCCATCACCCTCACTGGTGAATATTTCGGGGGCGAGCTCATCCGGGTCTTTCACAGTGCCCGGCCACACTTACGACATAGGGTCAACAGAGTATCAAGTCTCAACCTGGAGCACGTGGTGGCTAGCCACTGCTACTACCCAGGGAAACTCGTATCTCTGATAGTGGAAGTGCAATTCACAATTATCAATAATTCAGCATCAACATGCATGAATTCTCATCCATGGATCAACATCCATATCAGCCATTCCGGCTCACGGTTCAATCCAGAACCAGCCAATATTCATAATCATACACAGCCATTCCGGCTCGCGGTTAAATCCATAACCAGCCATTTCATTAACAATTACAGCCTTTCGGCCCATGGCATAACAAGCACTTCCACCACCATCCTCCACATCTCACATAATCATCTTTGATCCTCATTGATCATTCATATTTCCCTTGCTTCACTCGCAAGTTACCTCATTCACTAGCCCCTTTTTAATAGCTAGACATGCCAAAATGATTTAAGACAAAAATGGTGAGATCGGAGGCTTAGAAGTATGAGATTTGGCTTTTAAAACTTCAAAAATCAACTTTGGGATGAAAACAGGGCCGCGCGTACGCGCACTCCACGCGCACGCGTGGATGGCCTCAAAAACTCATCGACGCGCAAGCGTCATGCACGCTAACGCGTGGATTCCAAAATTTGCCAATCGACGCGCACGCGTCAACCACGCGTACGCGTGGGTGTTCTCGTGCCCCAAGCACAACACTAGCACAGTTCTGGCATACCTCTCTAGAAAATGGCTGGGCATTGGATGCAGCACAATCGGCGCGCCCGCGCACATCACGCGTACGCGTGGATGGCACTTTTTCGGAAGATCGACGCGTACGCGCCAGGTGCGCCCACGCGCAAGGGGTCATTCTGCTAAAAATTTTCTAAGTTAAAAGCTGCAGAATTCACAGATTTAAACCCCAATCTTCCAACGGACATAACTTCCTCATTTTAAATCGTTTTTCACCCGTTCTTCGAACGGCATGGACATCCCGGATCCAATTTCATTTTTAAACAGATTTGGTACAAAACGGAGATCCGTAGTCCAAGTTATGTCCCGTCAAAGTATGCCCAAAAACCATATTTTCATACAAAACCACAATATGCCATTTTCAAAACAAACCATTTTCAACTCTTTTCAAAGTCAATCAAAACATGCCAATTTCATCCCTTTTCTTTGAAATCAATCAAAATGTATCAAATTCAACATCAAGCCTCCTCAACTCACACATTGACACATTACCACAATTTACCAAAATCACTATCTCATCATTTTAGCCCACTTCACCCAAGTGGCTCAAACTCAAACATATTGACATATCATATACTATTCCTCATGCCAATTCTCAACAACATCAATTCCAATAAACCATCATTGTACATAATCAATATCATACTCACCATCAACATGGTTCAACCCACAATTCAACCATAACCAATCATCAAGCATATATCACAACATGCATATTTCTCATACATCATACCACCAAGGCATCAATAATCATCATCACATATATGACCACATCATATATCTCAATAATTCAACAACATCAACAATTCAATGCCTATCTTAGGGCCTCTAGCCTAAGTATTTCCTACCACATTACATATTAGATACGGGAAACCGAAACCATACCTTAGCCGAATTTCTCAAGCTCCACCGGAGCACTTCCAAATCACTTATCCACAAGCTCTCAAGGCCTCAACACCTCCAAGAACAGATTTTTCACCACCAAACCCTTTCCAAGCTTTTCAAAGTCACCAATCAAGCTCCAATATCCACACATACACAACCTAAGCCACAACCATCATACCCATACACAACATCTCAAAGTCCAAACATCATAAAACAACAAAATACACTAGGGTTGAGAATCTTACCACACCCAAGGTCCAAGGAGACAAGATTAACCTTCTCCTTCAAGAGAGTTGGGTCCTATAACATCAAAGAACCCAAAATCTCAACATTTCACCCATGAAACTCGAAAATAAGGGCTGGAATTTCGAACAGCAACACGTGGTTTACCTCATGATTAATTGTATGGGTTTTGTAGAGCTCTCCGCGGTAAACGCGTGGCCGCGAACGGAGCGGCAATCGGAGCTCTAGATCAAAAGTTATGGTGATTTGAAGATCAACCAAGGGAGAGAACTTGAGAGAGTGTTCTTCCTCCCCTTCTCCCTAAGTTCAGCGTGTTTTAGTGTGTTGTGAGGAGAGAGAGTGCTGAAAACTAGGGTTTTGGTTTAGTTTAGTTGGGCCAAGGGCCCACTTTGGGTCCGGTTGGCCCGGTTTGGCCCGTTCGGTCCAATTTTGGTCCGAATTCCATAAAATTGGTACCAAAATTCTCGTCTCAATCTCCTCTATCACATTTAGCCATAAAAATCGCATTTTAGGCTTTCTAGAATAAATTCTCATTTATGGGTTAATTAGCTATTAATTAACCGGGTTTTACATTCTACCCACCTAATTGGGAATTTTGCCCACAAAATTCAAATGCAATTACTTGAGAACAAATGCAGATAATCCGTTCGCATCTCCGACTCAAGTTCCCAAGTGTGTTCCTCAACACCGCCTCGATTCCAAGCCACTTTGACTAATGAAACCTCTTTTCCACGCAACCGTTTGATACTAGTATCATCAATTCTGACTGGAGCCACTAGAAGCGTCAAATCTTCCCTTAACTGAACCGACTCAGGTTCTAACACATGGCTAGCATCAGGAGTGTACTTCCGAAGCTGCGGCACGTGAAACACGTCGTGCAGGTTCGAAAGATGAGGTGGTAGAGCCATCCGATACGCCACCGGTCCAATCCTCTCCAGGATTTGAAATGGACCAATGTATCGAGAATTCAACTTCTTTGCCTTAATCGCCCTACCTACTCCTGTAGTCGGAGTAACCTTAAGGAAAACATGGTCTCCTTCCTCAAATTCTAAGGGCTTTCGTCTTTGATCGGCGTAACTCTTTTGACGACTCTGCGCCGTAAGCATCCTATCACGGATTTTCTTGACTTGTTCAGTAGTCTCAGCTATCATTTCTGGTCCCAACAAGCTTTTCTCTCCAGCTTCATACCAACATAGCGGAGATTGACATTTCCTCCCATACAAGGCCTCATACGGAGCCATTCCGATGCTCGCATGATAACTATTATTGTATGCAAACTCCACCAATGGCATATACCGATTCCAACTCGCCGGTTGGTCCAAAACACAAGCTCTCAACATATCCTCTAGTGTTTGGATCGTCCTCTCAGATTGACCATCTGTTTGAGGATGGTAAGCCGTGCTCAAGCCTAATCGGGTTCCAAAAGCTTTCTGAAATGCACCCCAAAACCTTGAAGTGAAACGAGGATCTCTATCAGAGATTATAGTAGCAGGTACACCATGGAGTCTCACAATCTCCTTTATGTATAACCGTGCTAGCTCCTCAAGGGTGTAAGTCATCCGAATGGGCAAAAAGTGAGCTGACTTCGTCAGTCGATCCACAATCACCCAGATAGCATCAAAACCAGCTCTAGTCCTTGGCAATCCCGACACAAAGTCCATTGCAATACTTTCCCACCTCCATTGTGGAATCTCTAAAGGTTGCAACATCCCGGAAGGTCTTTGATGTTCAATCTTTACCTTTTGACAAGTTAAGCACTTTGATACATATTCCGCCACATTATTCTTCATACCTGGCCACCAAAACATCGCCTTTAAATCATGGTACATCTTAGTACTTCCCGGGTGAATGGAGAATCCACTTTTGTGTGCCTCCTTCAAAATATCTTGCCTCAAAGTGCCAACATCCGGCACAATGATCCTACCCTTGAATCTCCATAACCCATCTTTTTCTTCCGACACTCGCCACTGTTTTCCTTGCTCAATAGCTGGTAACACCTTCCATAAGGCTTCATCATTCTGATGCGCCTTTAGGAGTTCGAACTTAAAGTCACTTGAGATTTCTAATCTGCTCAAACACAAGGTTCCGGATATTTTTTGAGCACCAATTTTCAGACTCTCGAATCCCTTGAGCAACTTCTCCTCTTGAAGCATCATCCAAGCCGCATATAATGACTTCCGACTTAACGCATCCGCCACTACGTTCGCCTTTCCCGGATGGTAATGCAACTCAAAGTCGTAGTCCTTCAGCAATTCCATCCACCTTCTCTGTCTCATATTAAGCTCTTTCTAATCAAAGAGGTACTTCAAGCTCTTGTGATCAGAGAAAACTTGGAACTTAACCCCATAGAGATAATGCCTCCACACCTTCAAGGCAAACACAACCGCAGCGAGTTCCAAATCGTGCGTAAGGTAACTAACTTCATGAGGTCTCTACTGTCGTGAGGCATACGCCACCACATTATGATGCTGCATCAGCACGCACCCTAGACCCTTCAATGAGGCATCACAATACACCTCAAAAGGCTCGTTCGGCTCAGGTAACACTAACACGGGTGCAGTGGTCAACTTCTTCTTCAATGTCTGAAAGCTCTCCTTGCACTCAGGAGTCCAAACAAACGGAGTGTCTTTGCGGGTTAACTTTGTCATTGGCAAAGCTATCTGTGAAAAGCCCTTGATAAACCTTCGGTAATAGCCAGCTAAACCCAGAAAACTCCTTATCTCTGTTACGGTGGTTGGTTGTTTCCAATCCATCACAGCCTCCACCTTAGTTGGGTCTACGGCTATTCCCTTCTTACTCACCACGTGACCCAAAAAATTCACCTCACTCTTCCAAAACTCACACTTAGACAGTTTTGCATAGAGTTTCTTCTCCTTTAGAATCTGCAACACGGTCCTCAAGTGTTCCGCATGTTCTTCTTCAGTCTTGGAATAAATCAGTATGTCATCAATGAAGACAGCAACGAATTTATCCAGAAACGGACGGAAAACTCTATTCATGTAATCCATGAATACCGCAGGAGCGTTCGTCAACCCAAAGGACATCACAGTGTACTCGTAATGACCATAACGAGTCCTGAAAGCGGTCTTAGGGATATCCTCGCCCCTCACCCTTATCTGGTGATAACCGGATCGCAAATCAATCTTGGAGAAAACTCCAGCTCCTTGTAACTGATCCATGAGATCATTAATTCTCGGCAATGGGTACTTGTTCTTTATTGTAACCTTGTTTAGCTGCCTATAATCCACACAGAGCCGCATACTCCCATCCTTCTTCTTCACCAGTAACACTGGAGCACCCCACGGAGAAACACTTGGTCGTATAAAATTCTTTCCCAACAAATCCTCTAACTGAGACTTTAGCTCGTTCATCTCTAACGGTGACATCCTATAAGGAGCACTTGAGATTGGTCCCGCCCCGGGCACCAACTCAATAGCAAACTCAACCTCTCGGTTAGGTGAAAACTCATCAATATCATCGGGAAACACTTCCGGAAACTCACACACAACCGGAATCTGTTCCAACCTTTGATCATCTCCCGAAACGCCCGCGGTTAACAACATGATACCCTGACATTCGGTTCCAGAACAGTTCACCATCATCGAATTCAAGTAATAATTATTCACCACGACCGGCCCTTCTGTATCTTTCGGCATAAAGTACACCGACTTTGTAGAATAATCAAGCAGGACATGGTTCTTAGATAACCAGTCCAATCCCAAGATAAGATCAAGACCGATCATCGGTAAGCAGACTAAATTATGAACAAAATCACGCTGCTTGAACCTAAAGAAAACTTCCGGGCATCCTAGCCTAGTTACCGTGGCTTCATGGGTAGCATTGTACACCCTTAGATCATAACCTAAGGTTACAACCTTCAAGCCTAACTCATGGGCTTTCTCAAATGCAATGAATGAATGCGATGCTCCAGAATCAAATAAAGCATTTAAAGTTTGACCAGCTATTTCACAGTTACCTCTAATAAGTATCTCGGATCCCTCGGCACCTATAGCTGAAGTGGTGAACACCCGACCAGTCTGTTGTGCTTTCCCAGCACCTTGTTTTTGCCTCTCAGGACAACTTGCGGCTTTATGCCCCGCCTTTCCTCAATTGTAGCACAAACCCCATCCGGCCTTGCATGGTGCTCCCGGATGGTGACTTCCACACCTAGTACAAGCTTGATCATTTTGAGGCTGCTTCCCAAACTTCTTCCCTTGGGAGTTGTTGTTGTTGGGCCTCCTGAAAGAGCTTCCCCTCTTGAAAGACGGACCTCTAGGTGCAAAGCTCTTCCCTCGGTTCTGTGGGAATGATCCTTTGTGACTTCCTTTCTCAGCGGTTGCCCTTTTCACACACTCTTCAGCAACCCTACACTTGTTCACCAATTCGGAGAAAGTCCTAATCTCCATTGGCCCTACTGAACTGAAGATATCACTCCGGAGTCCTCCTTCATACTTAACACACTTCCATTCCTCATATTCCACCGGAGTCCCTTGGCACATACGAGAGAACCTGAACAGCTCCTCAAACTTGTCAGTATACTCTGATATGGACATAGTACCCTGCTTCAACTGTAACAATTCAAGTTCCTTAGCCGTCCTAGCAGAAGTTGGAAAGTACTTCTTATAGAACTCTTCTTGAAAGACATTCCAGGTGATATAGTCATCACCCTGCTGCAGAAGACGTCGGATGCCTTGCCATCAATGCGACGCTTCACCGGTGAGCATATAGGTAGCAAACTCGACACGCTGTCCTTCAGGTACTACTTGTGATTGCAGTGCTCGCTCTATAGCCTGAAACCATGTATCAGCCTCAGTCGGGCTAGTAGTTCCCTTGAACTTAGGCGGATTAACCTTCAAAAAGTTTGCCAGTGTCATCGGGCCTTGAACTCCACCTCCATCATTACCATGGTTGTTCATCTGTTGACCAAGAGCCTCAGCAGTGGCTTGCATAGCAGCAGCCATGTTCTCCAACGCAGCCATAAAGTTCACCGGGTCGTTAGGGTTATTCTCCGGTGCACGAGCATTCGTACGACCTCTCGCACTACCTCTACCGCGTCCACGAGGCGCCATCTGGTTCCTATACACACCCAACAATCGATATTAAGTTGATCAGTCTCAATATCGGAAGTCTAGTGCTTTAAAGTCCCAAATGCATGTTCATGAACGTTTATGCCAATTATATCAAGCAGATATACTAATAGCACATAACACACACACAGAGAATGCACAGAAGCATAATCAGTCCATCCCTCAGGCTCTACAGGAACGAACTGCTCTGATACCATAATGTAACACCCTACCATACAGAGTCTTATGCTTAAGTCATAATTCAGAGATGGCAAGGTATTACGACCTCTAAAATAAAAATTTAGTACGTATAGTAGTATGAATGATTGATTATAACTAGGAGCCTTTGTAGAAAAAGGGGTAAACAAAAACCGCAACTCAAAAGCGCAACACTCCGATCGATAACGTAACGAACAAGGATAAACCAACGCGAGATTATATATATACAAAAGAGTGTCAAAAACAGGAATATCAAGACTCAGAATCCGGCTGCGAAGATAATCGGTCCGAGCATAACAATATATACATATGATAATATAAGGAAAACTCCAAAGGAAACCCAAAGGGACACAAATACATAAAACCTATTCTCCAAAACCTCCCATAAGAGGAGTCATCACAGTTTGTATTATTTAATGGAGATAAAAGTATCTAAGCAAAACGTATAAACCAAAATATAGCCCCGAGAACAAAGGATCTTCGCAAATCTAGAAGTCTCCAGCATGCCTCAGTGGGAAACCTCACGTCCTGCATCTGAAAACCACAAAATCCGCATGGGTGAGAACCAGAGGTCCCCAGCATGGTAACAGCTTCCACATATATAATACATAATAATAGAGGAAAGCCAAAGGCAATCCTAGAACTTCCTCCAGATAATATCAAAGCTTATAAACAAGCTAACCATATAAGGGCATCTGACTAAAGATTCTTCAGTCTAACTAATACTTCCCTTTCCAATTCCTTCAAACCTCCCAACCACCAGCAGGAGTATAATATATTAAACACAGTTATATCAGACAAAGAACATACAAATAGGAGCAGTTAAGACATTTAGACAATTAGCAAGTAATATGCAGTCAAATAGGCAATCTCAAACAATTCACATAGTATGCATATGATGAATGCCTGTCCCTAGTGGCCGATGATATCATCTTGTCGGTTATAGAGCCAACCCGACAAGTCCTGGTCGCTAACCATTGGACTGTCCCTCTGTCGCGCATCCCCAACTCGAGTTATACTCGTTATAAACTTGATCATAAACATGATCCATATCCATCACCCTCACTGGTGAATATTTCGGGGGCGAGCTCATCCGGGTCTTTCACAGTGCCCAGCCACACTTACGACATAGGGTCAACAGAGTATCAAGTCTCAACCTGGAGCACGTGGTGGCTAGCCACTGCTACTACCCAGGGAAACTCGTATCTCTGATAGTGGAAGTGCAATTCACAATTATCAATAATTCAGCATCAACATGCATGAATTCTTATCCATGGATCAACATCCATATCAGCCATTCCGGCTCACGGTTCAATCCAGAACCAGCCAATATTCATAATCATACACAGCCATTCCGGCTCGCGGTTAAATCCATAACCAGCCATTTCATTAACAATTACAGCCTTTCGGCCCATGGCATAACAAGCACTTCCACCACCATCCTCCACATCTCACATAATCATCTTTGATCCTCATTGATCATTCATATTTCCCTTGCTTCACTCGCAAGTTACCTCATTCACTAGCCCCTTTTTAATAGCTAGGCATGCCATAATGATTTAAGACATAAATGGTGAGATCCGAGGCTTAGAAGTATGAGATTTGGCTTTTAAAACTTCAAAAATCAACTTTGGGATGAAAACAGGGCCGCGCGTACGCGCACTCCACGCGCACGCGTGGATGGCCTCAAAAACTCATCGACGCGCAAGCGTCATGCACGCTAACGCGTGGATTCCAAAATTTGCCAATCGACGCGCACGCGTCAACCACGCGTACGCGTGGGTGTTCTCGTGCCCCAAGCACAACACTAGCACAGTTCTGGCATACCTCTCTAAAAAATGGCTGGGCATTGGATGCAGCACAATCGGCGCGCCCGCGCACATCACGCGTACGCGTGGATGGCACTTTTTCGGAAGATCGACGCGTACGCGCCAGGTGCGCCCACGCGCAAGGGGTCATTCTGCTAAAAATTTTCTAAGTTAAAAGCTGCAGAATTCACAGATTTAAACCCCAATCTTCCAACGGACATAACTTCCTCATTTTAAATCGTTTTTCACCCGTTCTTCGAACGGCATGGACATCCCGGATCCAATTTCATTTTTAAACAGATTTGGTACAAAACGGAGATCCGTAGTCCAAGTTATGTCCCGTCAAAGTATGCCCAAAAACCATATTTTCATACAAAACCACAATATGCCATTTTCAAAACAAACCATTTTCAACTCTTTTCAAAGTCAATCAAAACATGCCAATTTCATCCCTTTTCTTTGAAATTAATCAAAATGTATCAAATTCAACATCAAGCCTCCTCAACTCACACATTGACACATTACCACAATTTATCAAAATCACTATCTCATCATTTTAGCCCACTTCACCCAAGTGGCTCAAACTCAAACATATTGACATATCATATACTATTCCTCATGCCAATTCTCAACAACATCAATTCCAATAAACCATCATTGTACATAATCAATATCATACTCACCATCAACATGGTTCAACCCACAATTCAACCATAACCAATCATCAAGCATATATCACAACATGCATATTTCTCATACATCATACTACCAAGGCATCAATAATCATCATCACATATATGACCACATCATATATCTCAATAATTCAACAACATCAACAATTCAATGCCTATCTTAGGGCCTCTAGCCTAAGTATTTCCTACCACATTACATATTAGATACGGGAAACCGAAACCATACCTTAGCCGAATTTCCCAAGCTCCACCGGAGCACTTCCAAATCACTTATCCACAAGCTCTCAAGGCCTCAACACCTCCAAGAACAGATTTTTCACCACCAAACCCTTTCCAAGCTTTTCAAAGTCACCAATCAAGCTCCAATATCCACACATACACAACCTAAGCCACAACCATCATACCCATACACAACATCTCAAAGCCCAAACATCATAAAACAACAAAATACACTAGGGTTGAGAATCTTACCACACCCAAGGTCCAAGGAGACAAGATTAACCTTCTCCTTCAAGAGAGTTGGGTCCTATAACATCAAAGAACCCAAAATCTCAACATTTCACCCATGAAACTCGAAAATAAGGGCTGGAATTTCGAACAGCAACACGTGGCTTACCTCAAGATTAATTGTATGGGTTTTGTAGAGCTCTCCGCGGTGAACGCGTGGCCGCGAACGGAGCGGCAATCGGAGCTCTAGATCAAAAGTTATGGTGATTTGAAGATCAACCAAGGGAGAGAACTTGAGAGAGTGTTCTTCCTCCCCTTCTCCCTAAGTTCAGCGTGTTTTAGTGTGTTGTGAGGAGAGAGAGTGCTGAAAACTAGGGTTTTGGTTTAGTTTAGTTGGGCCAAGGGCCCACTTTGGGTCCGGTTGGCCCGGTTTGGCCCGTTCGGTCCAATTTTGGTCCGAATTCCATAAAATTGGTACCAAAATTCTCGTCTCAATCTCCTCTATCACATTTAGCCATAAAAATCGCATTTTAGGCTTTCTAGAATAAATTCTCATTTATGGGTTAATTAGCCGTTAATTAACCGGGTTTTACACCCGACCTTTTTTCCTAAGCGATGAGGATGAACCCCTTTTCCCTTTGTATTGGAAAGAAAATCATGTGATAGTCAAGTATAACTTGGATGATTTAGACGAGCTTGAGGAGGGTGTGGTCGGGTTGTTTCAGGAGTACTGGGGACGAGCTCTGTATCTGGATACCAAAAGATATTTAGAAAATCTGAGCCAACTTCAGTCCGAGCTAGGTAGTTTTTCTCCTTCTTTTTATAGATCTAGCCTTGTAAAAATTGTATTGATGACTAATCATATCCCAACTTTGGTGTTACAAAAAGAATGGCTCCCAAGTTAGCTACTATAAAGACACTCTGGACTACTAGAAAGAATGTTGTTGCACGAAGCATTCAACTAAAGGAAGCCGGTGAAACTACCGACCTCTCCTCGCTATCAAAGTCGAACTCGGGTGCCTCGGCCTCCCTAAAGGTTATTCTCGACCCGGCTCCCCAACCGACTCCTCCTCCTTCTAGCTCGGCCAACCCAACAGCCCGTCCTCCGCCTTCTATTACAGAACCGAACCCCAAAAAATACAAGACTTCAGATTCGGGGAGTATATACGAGCAAGGTTTTGATGCCCTTTCTTGGAGTGAAAAGCACATTCTTCCTCACAGCTTCATCAGCATGGATGATGTTTCCATTAAAAATTACCTTCCGCTCCTTGCCCGAGGTAGAGTCTGGACAGTTGGCATATGCACAGCTTTAGCTAGAGAGTTAGAGAAGACTCTCCTTGGTGCTACTCAGAGTATGTTGGCTACCACACAGGTTGAAGTGACATCCTTGAGGGAGTCTAAGAAGGGATGGGAGGAAGAGAGGGAATCTTTACTCTCCGACCTTGGTAAAGTTCGGGCCAAAGTAAAGTAAACGTAGGCCGCTTTAGCCATGTCGGAGGGGTTGAAGAAGAAGGCTGAGGAGAGTTATACCAGAGTCTTTGGAGAGAAGCTCGACCTAGTGGATGAAGTTACTAAAGCCTGTGACAAGTATGCAGAGCTTGAGGAGACCGTTGCCGAGGGCATGGACGGGATGGATGCAAATCTTAAAGCTCAATTCCGAGTTGTTGCTTGGTGTGGATTTTCAAAATCACAAACTTACTGGCAAGTGCACCGGGTCGTATCAAGTATTACCTCAGGTGAGTGAGGATCGATCCCACGAGGATTGATGGACCAAGCAACAATGGTTGAGTGATTCACTTAGTCAGACAAGCAAAAAATGGTGTTTTAGAGTTCAAGAACATTAAACAGTAATTCAGAGATTAAGAAAGCAAACAGTGAAATTGGTGTGAAAAGTATGTGAGAAAATAGTTAAGCTTTCAGAGTTATTTATTCTTCCGGATTAATGTTTCTTACCAACAATTTTAATCATGCAATATTCAATTCATGGAAAACTGTAATTGACTAAACCCTAATTCCTTAGCGATTTAGTCTCCTCTAACCTAATCAACCGCCAATTCCTCGGTCACTTAATATAGATTAGAGGGTTAAATTCAATTCTAGTTTACTAGCCACAAAAACCCTAATTACCCAAATATAAGAGGATTATATGTCACGTATCCCGTTAAGTCCAAGCAATTAGTGGTTTAGGAGGAGTTTTCTTTCAAGCTAGTATTTAAGTGAGATAACTTTTCCAAGAATCAACAAGAATTCATGTAGAATAAGAGTTATTTTCCAAAACAATCAAATTCATAAGATGAAGAACGAAAGTAATCGTTGAAATCAATACATTAATTAAAAATAAAGTGACAATAGTATTAATCCATAGAATAAATAGAGATCCTATCCTTAATCAAGGAGGTTTAGTTGCTCATGACTCAGAGAAAAGCTGGGGTTCAAAAAGTGTTTGAAAACTAGAATGAGGTCGAAGAGAAGAGAAAGCCCGAAGGGATGAATCTTTTCCCTTTTATATCTAACCTAATTTGATTTGAAAATAAAATATACTAATAACTACTAAAGCCCAAAACATTGTGTTTGGGAATAGAAATACTTAAAACAAAATAAAATACAATAATTGTAGTCCAAATCTAACTAATGAAGCTCTTTTATTGAAGTTGGATCCGTGCTACTGGTGCTAAACGCCAGAATCGGCGTTTAGCACCCCAGGTGGCAGAAAGCTCCCAAACGTTGCTGTCTTCCTGGCGCTAAATGCCAGGCTCGACGTTTAGCGCCCTATGAGGCAAAGAGCTTGCACACGTTACGAGGCACCTGGTGCTAAACACCTAGGTCCGCGTTTAGCACCAGCTTGACAGAATGGATACACGCAATCCAAAGTACTTGGGTGCTAAATGCCAGATGTAGCGTTTAGCGCTAGCTCAACAAAATCAAAATTCTTTTCTTTCCTTCTGCATAGACTCTGTCAAACTGATCCAAACTTCATCTGCAATAATCAAAACAATAGAATGACTCAAAGTATCATCCAAATAGGCTTCAAACTCTAAAATCTCAATAAAACTCAATAAATTCATATCTAAAATAATAAGAAAATAAGGAAAAGATGCTCACACATCATTGCTTCCATCTTCCTCATCAGTCCGAACAATATAGTGGTGGACGGAAAGATTGTTCTTGTTTTGGATTATGAGAAGAATACTCATGTGCCCGATCCAAAGACCTCGGGGGTGCAGATCAAACAGGCTTCTCAAGCTCCCGATTTTCAATCGGGTGGTGAACCCCTCCCTTCTCCAACTCTCCCAATACCTACGGTGCCGATGTCTAAATATGTCCCAACTTCCTCCGCTCAGCCCGAAGATGTTATTACTGACGAACAACTTCATCCTCTATAATTTTCTAACTTTGAATGGCCCACATCTTCTTTCTTTTTCTCTCCTTTCAGAATGGCCATCAACAAGGGAAACGGAAAACTTCTAAATGGGGCAAACAACAAGCCACTCTGCACAAGCTTTTAAAGGAATTCCGCTGTTGTAGCAGCCCGTCCACTTGCACATCTTTGCATGCACCGAGGACGGTGCAATCTTTAAGTGTGGGGAGGTCGATGACCAATCTCCGTGGGTAACCACTTTCTTTTCAACTCCAATTCTTCATTTTCTTTGTTATTGAGTTGTTGCATTGCATAATAGATTGCATGTGTAATTAGTTGCTTGCATTTAGCTACTACTTGGTTGGAGAGATGAATTCTTTTCAAGACACTATTTTATAATATTTCACTAATTCGAATTAAAATTTTTGTTGAACTTGTTTGAAGATATTTAATTTGGAACATGTTTTTAGAGCTCAAACACACAAAACTAGTGAGCTTTTTGAGCCTATTTGATTGGTTGCATCTTATCAACCAATATTTTATTCTTGGTGTGTGTTGTTCTCTCTAAAATTGTGATCTTTGTCTTGCTTGATTCTATATTTTCTTTGTTTAATGTATGTATGCACTTATATGATTGAGGCCCTTGTTTCACTTAGCTTACATACCCATATGGCCTTATCCTTTTCATTATCCTTTGCAAGATTAGTAGAGAACCGAGAGAATCGAACCTTAAACACTAGAGTGATTTGAGTGTATACACTTCCGGTGAGGGTTCGATGCTCGATTCTTTGTTCCCATCTTTCACGAGCTTTCTTCTTGTAAGTTGGTGCACGAAATTGTGATCACTACAACTTCGCACAACTAACCAGCAAGTGCACTGGGTCGTCCAAGTAATAAACCTTACGCGAGTAAGGGTCGATCCCACGGAGATTGTTGGTATGAAACAAGCTATGGTCACCTTGTAAATCTTAGTCAGGCAGACTCAAATGGGTATAGATGATGAACGAAACATAAAGATAAAGATAGAGATACTTATGTAATTCATTGGTGAGAGCTTCAGATAAGCGAATGGAGATGCTTGGTCCCTTCCGTCTCTCTGCTTTCCTACTGTCTTCATCCAATCCTTCTTACTCCTTTCCATGGCAAGCTTATGCAAGGGTTTCACCGTTGTCAGTGGCTACCTCCCATCCTCTCAGTGGAAATGTTCAACGCACCCTGTCACGGCACGGCTATCCATCTGTCGGTTCTCGATCAGGCCGGAATAGAATCCAGTGATTCTTTTGCGTCTGTCACTAACGCCTCGCCCTCAGGAGTTTGAAGCACGTCACAGTCATTCAATCATTGAATCCTACTCAGAATACCACAGACAAGGTTAGACCTTCCGGATTCTCTTGAATGCCGCCATCAGTTCTTGCCTATACCACGAAGACTCTGATCTCACGGAATGGCTGGCTCGTTTGTCAGGCGAGCGCTCGGTTGTCAGGCGATCAACCATGCATCGTGTATCAGGAATCCAAGAGATATTCACTCAATCTAAGGTAGAACGGAGGTGGTTGTCAGTCACACGTTCATAGGTGAGAATGATGATGAGTGTCACGGATCATCACATTCATCAAGTTGAAGAACAAGTGATATCTTGGAACAAAGAACAAGCTGAATTGAATAGAAGAACAATAGTAATTGCATTAATACTCGAGGTACAGCAGAGCTCCACACCTTAATCTATGGTGTGTAGAAACTCCACCGTTGAAAATACATAAGAACAAGAGTGATCATTGGCTTCGGCCCTAGAGAGGGAACCAAAAGAACCAAGATCTGATCTAAGAACTAGATGTCCGAAGATGAAAATACAATAGTAAAAGGTCCTACTTATAGGGAACTAGTAGCTTAAGAATTACAAAGATGAGTAAAAAAACATAAAAATCCACTTCCGGGCCCACTTGGTGTGTGCTTGGGCTGAGCAATGAAGCATTTTCGTGTAGAGACTTCTCTTGGAGTTAAACGCCAGCTTTTGTGCCAGTTTGGGCGTTTAACTCCCACTTTGGTGCCAGTTCCGGCGTTTAACGCTAGGAATTCTGAAGGTGACTTTGAACGCCGGTTTGGGCCATCAAATCTTGAGCAAAGTATGAACTATCATATATTGCTGGAAAGCCCAGGATGTCTACTTTCCAACGCCGTTGAGAGCGCGCCAATTGGGCTTCTGTAGCTCCAGAAAATTCACTTCGAGTGCAGGGAGGTCAGAATCCAACAGCATCTGCAGTCCTTTTCAGTCTCTGAATCAGATTTTTGCTCAGGTCCCTCAATTTCAGCCAGAAAATACCTGAAATCACAAAAAAACACACAAACTCATAGTAAAGTCCAGAAAAGTGAATTTTAATTAAAAACTAATAAAAATATACTAAAAACTAACTAAATCCTACTGAAAACATACTAAAAACAATGCCAAAAAGCGTACAAATTATCCGCTCATCACAACACCAAACTTAAATTGTTGCTTGTCCTCAAGCAACTGAAAATCAAATAAGATAAAAAGAAGAGAATATGCAATGAATTCCAAAAACATCTATGAAGATCAGTATTAATTAGATGAGCGGGGCTTTTAGCTTTTTGCCTCTGAACAGTTTTGGCATCTCACTCTATCCTTTGAAATTCAAAATGATTGGCTTCTTTAGGAACTCAAAATCCGGATAGTGTTATTGATTCTCCTAGTTAAGTATGATGATTCTTGAACACAGCTACTTATTGAGTCTTGGCCGTGGCCCAAAGCACTCTGTCTTCCAGTATTACCACCGGATACATACATGCCACAGACACATAATTGGGTGAACCTTTTCAGATTGTGACTCAGCTTTGCTAGAGTCCCCAATTAGAGGTGTCCAGGGTTCTTAAGCACACTCTTTTTGCCTTGGATCATAACTTTATTTCTTTCTTTTTCTTTCTTTTTCTCTTCCCTTTTTTTTCGCTTTTTCTTCTCTTTTTTTTGTATTCACTGCTTTTTCTTGCTTCAAGAATCATTTTTATGATTTTTCAGATCCTCAGTAACATGTCTCCTTTTTCATCATTCTTTCAAGAGCCAACATTCATGAACCACAAATTCAAAAGATATATGCACTATTCAAGCATACATTCAGAAAACAAAAGTGTTGCCACCACATCAAAATAATTAAACTGTTATAAAATTCAAAATTCATGCAATTCTTCTCCTTTTCAATTAAGAACATTGTTTATTTAAGAAAGGTGATGGATTCATAGGACATTCATAACTTTAAGGCATAGACACTAATGATCACAAGACACAAACATAGATAAACATAAGCATGAATTTTCGAAAAATAGAAGAATAAAGAACAAGGAGATTAAAGAACGGGTCCACCTTAGTGATGGCGGCTTGTTCTTCCTCTTGAAGGTCTTATGGAGTGTTTGAGCTCCTTAATGTCTCTTCCTTGTCTTTGTTGCTCCTCTCTCATGATTCTTTGATCTTCTCTAATTTCATGGAGGAGAATGGAATATTCTTGGTGCTCCACCCTTAGTTGTCCCATGTTGGAACTCAATTCTCCTAGGGAGGTGTTAATTTGCTCCCAATAGTCTTGTGGAGGAAAGTGCATCCCTTGAGGCATCTCAGGGATCTCATGATGAGAGGGGTCTCTTGTTTGCTCCATCCTTTTCTTAGTGATGGGTTTGTCCTCATCAATGAGGATGTCTCCTTCTATGTCAACTCCTACTGAATAACAGAGGTGACAAATGAGATGAGGAAAGGCTAACCTTGCCAAGGTAGAGGACTTGTCCGCCACCTTATAGAGTTCTTGGGCTATAACCTCATGAACTTCCACTTCTTCTCCAATCATGATGCTATGAATCATGATGGCCCGGTCTAGAGTAACTTCGGACCGGTTGCTAGTGGGAATGATTGAGCGTTGGATAAACTCTAACCATCCTCTAGCCACGGGCTTGAGGTCATGCCTTCTTAGTTGAACCGGCTTCCCTCTTGAATCTCTCTTCCATTGGGCGCCCTCTTCACAAATGTCAGTGAGGACTTAGTCCAACCTTTGATCAAAGTTGACCCTTCTTGTGTAAGGATGTTCATCTCCTTGCATCATAGGCAAGTTGAATGCCAACCTTACATTTTCCGGACTAAAATCCAAGTATTTCCCCCGAACCATAGTAAGCCAATTCTTTGGGTTCGGGTTCACACTTTGATCATGGCTCTTGGTGATCCATGCATTGGCATAGAACTCTTGAACCATTAAGATTCCGACTTGTTGAATGGGGTTGGTGAGAACTTCCCAACCTCTTCTTCGAATCTCATGTCGGATCTCCGGATATTCACTCTTTTTGAGTGAAAAAGGGACCTCGGGGATCACCTTCTTCATGGCCACAACTTCATAGAAGTGGTCTTGATGCACCCTTGAGATGAATCTCTCCATCTCCCATGACTCGGAGGTGGAAGCTTTTGCCTTCCCTTTCCTCTTTCTAGAGGTTTCTCCGGCCTTGGATGCCATAAATGGTTATGGAAAAACAAAAAGCAATGCTTTTACCACACCAAACTTAAAAGGTTTGCTCGTCTTCGAGCAAAAGAAGAAAGAAGAGAGTAGAAGAAGAAGAAATAAGGAAGAAGGGAATGGCTTTGTGTTCGGCCAAAGAGGGGGAGAAGTGGTGTTTAGGTTGTGTGAAAATGAAGGAGTGAAGAAGGGTTTATATAGGAGAGGGGGGCTCATGGTTCGGTCATGTATGGGTGGATTTGGGAGGAAAAGTGGTTTGAATTTGAAGGGTGAGGTAGGTGGGGTCTTATGAAGGATGGATGTGAGTGGTGAAGAGAAGATGGGATTTGATAGGTGAAGGGTTTTTGGGGAAGAGGTATTGAGGTGATTGGTGAATGGGTGAAGAAGAAAGAGGGTGGTGGGGTTGGTGGGGATCCTGTGGGGTCCACAGATCCTGAGGTGTCAAGGAAAAGTCATCCCTGCACCAAATGGCATGCAAAAATGTGTTTTGAGCCAATTCTGGCGTTAAACACCGGGCTGGTGCCCATTTCTGGCGTTTAACGCCAGGTTCTTGCCCTTTCCTGGCGTTTAACGCCAGTCTGGTGCCCCTTTCTGGCGTTAAACGCCCAGAATGGTGCCAGACTGGGCGTTAAACGCCCATCTGCTAGCCTTACTGGCGTTTGAACGCCAGTAGGTTCTTCCTCCAGGGTGTGCTGTTTTTCTTCCTGTTTTTCATTCTGTTTTTGCTTTTTCAATTGATTTTGTGACTTCTCATGATCATCAACCTACAGAAAACATAAAATAACAAAGGAAAATAGATAAAATATGACATTGGGTTGCCTCCCAACAAGCGCTTCTTTAATGTCAGTAGCTTGACAGAGGGCTCTCATGGAGCCTCACAGATACTCAGAGCAATGCTGGAACCTCCCAACACCAAACTTAGAGTTTGAATGTGGGGGTTCAACACCAAACTTAGAGTTTGGTTGTGGCCTCCCAACACCAAACTTAGAGTTTGACTGTGGGGGCTCTGTTTGACTCTGATTTGAGAGAAGCTCTTCATGCTTCCTCTCTATGGTGACAGAGGGATATCCTTGAGCCTTAAACACAAAGGATTCTTCATTCACTTGAATGATCATTTTACCTCCATCAACATCAATCACAGCCTTTGCTGTGGCTAGGAAGGGTCTGCCAAGGATGATAGATTCATCCATGCACTTCCCAGTCTCTAGGACTATGAAATCAGCAGGGATGTAATGGTCTTCAATCTTTACCAAAACATCCTCTACAAGTCCATAGGCTTGTTTCTTTGAATTGTCTACCATCTCTAGTGAGATTCTTGCAGCTTGCACCTCAAAGATCCCTAGCTTCTCCATTACAGAGAGAGGCATGAGGTTTACACTTGACCCTAAGTCACACAGAGCCTTCTTGAAGGTCATGGTGCCTATGGTACAAGGTATGGAGAACTTCCCAGGGTCCTGCCTCTTTTGAGGTAATTTCTGCCTAGACAAGTTATCCAATTCTTTGGTGAGCAAAGGGGGTTCATCCTCCCAAGTCTCATTTTCAAATAACTTGTCATTTAGCTTCATGATTGCTCCAAGGTATTTAGCAACTTGCTCTTCAGTGACATACTCATCCTCTTTAGAGGAGGAATACTCATCAGAGCTCATGAATGGCAGAAGTAAGTCCAGTGGAATCTCTATGGTCTCATTTTGAGCCTCAGATTCCCATGGTTCCTCATTGGGGAACTCATTGGAGGTTAGTGCACGCCCATTGAGGTCTTCCTCAGTGGCGTTCACTTCCTCTCCTTCCTCTCCAAATTCGGCCATGTTGATGGCCTTGCACTCTCCTTTTGGATTTTCTTCTGTGTTGCTTGGGAGAGTACTAGGAGGGAGTTCAGTAACTTTCTTGCTCAGCTGTCCCACTTGTGCCTCCAAATTCCTAATGGAGGACCTTGTTTCAGTCATGAAACTTTGAGTGGTTTTGATTAGATCAGAGACCATGGTTGCCAAGTCAGAGTGGCTCTGCTTAGAATTCTCTGTCTGTTGCTGAGAAGATGATGGAAAAGGCTTGCCATTGCTAAACCTGTTTCTTCCACCATTATTGTTGTTGAAACCTTGTTGAGGTCTCTGTTGATCCTTCCATGAGAAATTTGGATGATTTCTCCATGAAGAATTATAGGTGTTTCCATAGGGTTCTCCTAGGTAATTCACCTCTTCCATTGAAGGGTTCTCAGGATCCTAGGCTTCTTCTTCAGATGAAGCATCCTTAGTACTGCTTGGTGCATTTTGTATTCCAGACAGACTTTGAGAAATCAAATTGACTTGTTGAGTCAATATTTTATTCTGAGCCAATATGGCATTCAGAGTATCAATCTCAAGAACTCCTTTCTTCTAATTAGTCCCATTGTTCACAGGATTCCTTTCAGAAGTGTACATGAATTGGTTATTTGCAACCATTTCAATTAGCTCTTGAGCTTCTGCAGGCGTCTTCTTCAGATGAAGAGATCCTCCAGCAGAGCTATCCAAAGACATCTTGGATAGTTCAGAGAGACCATCATAGAAAATACCTATGATGCTCCATTCAGAAAGCATGTCAGAAGGGCATTTTCTGATCAATTGTTTGTATCTTTCCCAAGCTTCATAGAGGGATTCTCCATCCTTCTGTCTGAAGGTTTGGACTTCCACCCTAAGCTTACTCAATTTTTGAGGTGGAAAGAACTTTGCCAAGAAGGCATTGACTAGCTTTTCCCATGAGTCCAGGCTGTCTTTAGGTTGTAAGTCCAACCATATTCTAGCTCTGTCTCTTACAGCAAAAGGGAATAGCATTAGTCTGTAGACCTCAGGGTCAACCCCATTAGTCTTGACAGTGTCACAGATTTGCAAGAATTCAGCTAAAAACTGATGAGGATCTTCCAATGGAAGTCCATGGAACTTGCAATTCTGTTGCATTAGAGAAACTAATTGAGGCTTAAGCTCAAAGTTGTTTGCTCCAATGGCAGGGATAGGGATGCTTCTCCCATAGAAGTCGGGAGTAGGTGCAGTAAAGTCACCCAGCACCTTCCTTGCATTGTTGGCATTGTTGTTGTTTTCGGCTGCCATGTGTTCTTCTTCTTTGAAGAATTCGGTTAGGTCCTCTACAGCGAGTTGTGCCTTAGCTTCTCTTAGCTTTCGCTTCAAGGTCCTTTCAGGTTCAGGGTCAGCTTCAACAAGAATGCTTTTGTCTTTGTTCCTGCTCATATGAAAGAGAAGAGAACAAGAAAATGTGGAATCCTCTATGTCAAAGTATAGAGATTCCTTGAGGTGTCAGAGGAACAGAAAAATAGAAGAAAGAGGTAGAAGAATTCGAACTTAGTTAGATAGAGTTCGAATTGTGCATTGAGGAGGAGTGATACTCCATAAATAGAAGGATGTAAGAAGAGGGGAAGAAATTTTCGAAAATTAAGTAAAAGATTTTAAAAACATTTTGAAAAACTTGAATTGATTTTTGAAAACTAAGAATGGAGAAGAAATCAAGTAATTTTAGAAAAAGATTTTGAAATTAGAATTTAAAAAGATATGATTAAAAACTGTTTTGAAAAAGATGTGCTTAAAAAGATATGATTGAAAAGTTATGGTTTTAAAAAGATATGATTGAAAAGATGTGATTTGAAAAACAATTTAAAAAAAGATTTGATTTTAAAAATTAATGACTTGCCTAACAAGAAAAGATATGATTCAAACATTAAACCTTTCTCAACAGAAAAGGCAACATACTTGAAATGTTGAATCAAATCATTAATTGATAGCAAGTATCTTTGAAAAAGGAAAGAAATTGATTTTGAAAACATTTGATTGAAAAGATTTGATTTGAAAAAGATTTGATTTTGAAAAACTTTGAAAACTTGAAAAAAAATTGATTTGAAAACAGAATCTTCCCTCTTGTGCCATCCTGGCGTTAAACGCCCAGAATGGTGCACATTCTGGCGTTTAACGCCCAATGCACTACCTTTTTGGGCGTTAAACGCCCAACCAGGCACCCTGGCTGGCGTTTAAACGCCAGTCTGTCCTTCTTCACTGGGCGTTTTGAACGCCCAGCTTTTTCTGTGTAATTCCTCTGCTGCATGTTCTGAATCTTCAGTTCCCTGTACTATTGACTTGAAAATAGAACCAAGATCAAATAAACAATGCATGCAAGACACCAAACTTAAAATTAGACACTAGACTCAAATAAGAAACATAAAATATTTTTGGTTTTTATGATTTTGAAATTTTTTTGGATTTTACGAAAATTATATGAAAATAGAAAATAAAGGTTTCAGAATTCTTAATTTGAATTCCAGGAATCATTGCAATGCTAGTCTAAGACTCCGGTCTAGGAATTAGACATGGCTTCACAGCCAGCAAAGCTTTCAAAGAAAGCTTCGGTCCAAAACACTAGACATGGCCAATGGCCAGCCAAGCTTTAGCAGATCATTGCTCCAATAGCAAGATTGATAGAAATCAACAAGCTCTTGTGATGATCAGTTGAAACCTCGGTCCAATAAGATTAGACATGGCTTCACAGCCAGCCAGACTTCAACAGATTATCATGAAACTCTAGAACTCATTCTTAAGAACTCTGAGAAATACCTAATCTAAGCAACAAGATGAACTGTCAGTTGTCCATACACGAAACAATCCCCGGCAACGGCGCCAAAAACTTGGTGCACGAAATTGTGATCACTACAACTTCGCACAACTAACCAGCAAGTGCACTGGGTCGTCCAAGTAATAAACCTTACGCGAGTAAGGGTCGATCCCACGGAGATTGTTGGTATGAAGCAAGCTATGGTCACCTTGTAAATCTTAGTCAGGCAGACTCAAATGGGTATAGATGATGAACGAAACATAAAGATAAAGATAGAGATACTTATGTAATTCATTGGTGAGAGCTTCAGATAAGCGAATGGAGATGCTTGGTCCCTTCCGTCTCTCTGCTTTCCTACTGTCTTCATCCAATCCTTCTTACTCCTTTCCATGGCAAGCTTATGCAAGGGTTTCACCGTTGTCAGTGGCTACCTCCCATCCTCTCAGTGGAAATGTTTAACGCACCCTGTCACGGCACGGCTATCCATCTGTCGGTTCTCGATCAGGCCGGAATAGAATCCAGTGATTCTTTTGCGTCTGTCACTAACGCCCCGCCCTCAGGAGTTTGAAGCACGTCACAGTCATTCAATCATTGAATCCTACTCAGAATACCACAGACAAGGTTAGACCTTCCGGATTCTCTTGAATGCCGCCATCAGTTCTTGCCTATACCACGAAGACTCTGATCTCACGGAATGGCTGGCTCGTTTGTCAGGTGAGCGCTCGGTTGTCAGGCGATCAACCATGCATCGTGTATCAGGAATCCAAGAGATATTCACTCAATCTAAGGTAGAACGGAGGTGGTTGTCAGTCACATGTTCATAGGTGAGAATGATGATGAGTGTCACGGATCATCACATTCATCAAGTTGAAGAACAAGTGATATCTTGGAACAAAGAACAAGCTGAATTGAATAGAAGAACAATAGTAATTGCATTAATACTCGAGGTACAGCAGAGCTACACACCTTAATCTATGGTGTGTAGAAACTCCACCATTGAAAATACATAAGAACAAGAGTGATCATTGGCTTCGGCCCCAGAGAGGGAACCAGAAGAACCAAGATCTGATCTAAGAACTAGATGTCCGAAGATGAAAATACAATAGTAAAAGGTCCTACTTATAGGGAACTAGTAGCTTAAGAATTACAAAGATGAGTAAAAAAACATAAAATCCACTTCCGGGCCCACTTAGTGTGTGCTTGGACTGAGCAATGAAACATTTTCGTGTAGAGACTTCTCTTGGAGTTAAACGCCAGCTTTTGTGCCAGTTTGGGCGTTTAACTCCCACTTTGGTGCCAGTTCCGGCGTTTAACGCTGGGAATTCTGAAGGTGACTTTGAACGCTGGTTTGGGCCATCAAATCTTGGGCAAAGTATGGACTATCATATATTGCTGGAAAGCCCAGGATGTCTACTTTCCAACGCCGTTGAGAGCGCGCCAATTGGGCTTCTGTAGCTCCAGAAAATCCACTTCGAGTGCAGGGAGGTCAGAATCTAACAGCATCTGCAGTCCTTTTCAGTCTCTGAATCAGATTTTTGCTCAGGTCCCTCAATTTCAGCCAGAAAATACCTGAAATCACAGAAAAACACACAAACTCATAGTAAAGTCCAGAAAAGTGAATTTTAATTAAAAACTAATAAAAATATACTAAAAACTAACTAAATCCTACTGAAAATATACTAAAAACAATGCCAAAAAGCGTACAAATTATCCGCTCATCACAAGTATACTTGTACTTTATTTTGTGATTTGAATTAGTGCAATCCAGTTTATGTTTGTCTTGGAGAATTTGTTTACTTTTAACCAAGTAGGTAAAAGCATTTAGCATTTAGTTGCATTCATATAGATAGGTTTCATTTCATACATTCTACCATTTTGCCTTCACTCTTTTATAGTTTCTCTTGAGCTTAGCATGAAGACATGCTAATGTGTAAGTGTGGGGAGATTGATAAACCCCATTTTTAGAGTTTATCTTGTGCTTAATTGAGTGGATTTTATCCATTATTCTCACACTTATTCATAGAATTTGCATGTTTTACATTTCCTTCCTAATTTTGTGCTATGATTGAAAACATGCTTCTTTGGCCTTAAATTTGCTAATTGTAATCTTCTCTTATTACCATTCGATGTCGTGATATGTTTGTTAAGTGTTTTCAGGGTTTATAGGGCAAGAATGGCTTATAGAATGGAAAGGAAGCATGCAAAGGTTGAAGGAACTCAAGAAATTGAAGTTTCTGGAAGCTGGCAGCGATGCATACGCGTGGACGACGCGTACGCGTGACTGGCGCAGAAGACGAGCGACGCGCACGCGTGGATGATGCGTACGCATGGCCAGAGAATTGTCAAAGCGACGCGTATGCGTAGGCGACGCGTACGCGTGACGGAGCCACATGCTGCACGTATCAGAAAATGCTGGGGGCGATTTCTGGGCTGTTTTTGGCCCAGTTTCAAGTCCGAAAATACAGATTAGAGGCTAGGAGTGGAGCAGAATCAATCATCACACAATCATTCATTCAATTTTTAGAATTTTAGGTTTTACATGTTGGTTTCTAGAGAGGGAGGCTCTCTCCTCTCTCTAGGTTTTTAGGGTTTTTTAGTTTTATTTCTTCCCTAATTCAGATTTTCATGTTGTTTTAATTTAGTTTCTCTTCTACATTCTATTTTTCTAGCACTTTATTTATCTATTTCTCTTCGTGATTTCCTTATTTTGCTAATTTAGTTTATGAATTCTCATGTTAGATTCAATTCACTTTTAATGCAATTTGAGGTATTTCATGTTTATTGTTTGCTTCTTCATTTGTTGTTATTGATTCCGTGCACTTGGTTGTTTAGATTTATTTTTCCCTATTAGTTTTCTATGTTTTATTTTGTGCCTTCCAAGTGTTTGATAAAACGCTTGGGAGGGTTTCAAATTAGACTTTTACGTTCTTAACTTGGATTGATCAATTGGAAACTCTTGAGTTATCAAAACTCTTTTGTTGATTGGTAATTGATAATTGCTAGTTGGCTTAGTGGTGCACGAAATTGTTGTTCATGTGTTAATATTCATTGCTTGTTCATTCCCTGGTAATGGCGCCAAAAACATGATGCCAACACCATGGTTTCTATATAATTTTTCCACAATTTCGCACAACTAACCAGCAAGTGCACTGGGTCGTCCAAGTAATAAACCTTACGTGAGTAAGGGTCGATCCCACAGAGATTGTTGGTATGAAGCAAGCTATGGTCACCTTGTAAATCTCAGTTAGGCAGATTAAATTGGTTTATGGTTTCGAAAATTAATAATAAAATAAAAATAATAAAAGGGATAGAATACTTATGCAGATTCATTGGTGGGAATTTCAGATAAGCGAATGGAGATACTGTATGGCTCAAGAACGCCTACTTTCCTATTGCTTCAACTCAATCCTTCTTACTCCTTTCCATGGCAAGCTGTGTATAGGGGTTCACCGTTCGACGATGGCTACTTTGAATCCTCTCGGAAAAATGGTCCTCTGCGCTGTCACTCGCATGGCTAATCGTCTGGAGGCATCACACTGCCCGAAGGCTACATCCCATCCTCGCAGTGAAAACTACGCTCACGCGCTCTGTCACAGCACGGCTAATCACTGGTTGGTTCCCGCTCCTGCTGGAATAAAATCCCTTGATTCTTTTGCGTCTGTCACTAACGCCCAGCACTTGCGAGTCTGAAGCACGTCACAGTCATTCATTACCGGAATCCTACTCGGAATACCACATACAAGGTTAGACTTTCCGGATTCCCAGGATCCTACTCGGAATACCACAGACAAGGTGAGACTTTCCGGATCCTCATGAATGCCGCCATCTATCTAGCTTATACCATGAAGATTCTGTTGGGGAATCTAAGAGATACACATTCAAGCTCGGTTGAATGTAGAACGGAGGTGGTTGTCAATCACGCGCGTTCATAGGTGAGAATGATGATGAGCGTCACATAATCATCACATTCATCATGTTCTTGGGTGCGAATGAATATCTTGGAATAAGAATAAGAGAGAATTGAATGAAAAGTAATAGTAATTGTATTGAAACTTGAGGTACAGCAGAGCTCCACACCCTTAATCTATGGTGTGCAGAAACTCCACCATTGAAAATACATAAGTAAAAGGTTCAGGCATGGCCGAATGGCCAGCCCCCTAAAACGTGATCAATAGCCTCTTAGGATGAAGAATAAAACGAAACTGAGACCAAAGATGTCTAATACAATAGTTAAATGTTCTATTTATAATAAACTAGCTCCTAGGGTTTACATGGGTAAGTAATTGATGCATAATCCACTTCCGGGGCCCACTTGGTGTATGCTTGGGCTGAGCTTGATCAATCCACGAGCTGAGGCTTTTCTTGGAGTTGAACTCCAAGTTATAACGTATTTTGGGCGTTCAACTCCGGATCATGACGTTTTTCTGGCGTTTAACTCCAGATAGCAGCATGTACTTGGCGTTCAACGCCAAGTTACGTCGTCAATTTCCGAATAAAGTATAAACTATTATATATTTCTGGAAAGCTCTGGATGTCTACTTTCCAACGCCGTTGAGAGCGTGCCATTTGGAGTTCTGTAGCTCCAGAAAATCCATTTTGAGTGCAGGGAGGTCAGATTCCAACAGCATCAGCAGTCCTTTTGTCAGCCTTTTTCAGAGTTTTGCTCAATTCCCTCAATTTCAGCCAGAAATTACCTGAAATCACAGAAAAACACACAAACTCATAGTAAAGTCCAGAAATGTGAATTTAACATAAAAACTAATGAAAACATCCCTAAAAGTAGCTTGAACTTACTAAAAACTACCTAAAAATAATGCCAAAAAACGTATAAATTATCTGCTCATCACAACACCAAACTTAAATTGTTGCTTGTCCCCAAGCAACTGAAAATCAAATAGGATAAAAAGAAGAGAATATACTATAAATTCCAGAATATCAATGAATATTAATTATAATTAGATGAGCGGGACTTGTAGCTTTTTGCTTCTGAACAGTTTTGGCACCTCACTTTTTCCTTTGAAGTTCTGAATGATTGGCTTCTCTAGGAACTTAGAATTTTGGATAGTGTTATTGACTTTCCTAGTTAAGCATGTTGATTCTTGAACACAGCTACTTATGAGTCTTGGCTGTGGCCCTAAGCACTTTGTTTTCCAGTATTACCACCGGATACATAAATGCCACAGACACATAACTGGGTGAACCTTTTCAGATTGTGACTCAGCTTTGCTAGAGTCCCCAGTTAGTGGTGTCCAGAGCTCTTAAGCACACTCTTTTTGCTTTGGATCACGACTTTAACCACTCAGTCTCAAGCTTTTCACTTGGACCTTCATGACACAAGCACATGGTTAGGGACAGCTTGATTTAGCCGCTTAGGCCTGGATTTTATTTCCTTGGGCCCTCCTATCCATTGATGCTCAAAGCCTTGGATCCTTTTTACCCTTGCCTTTTGGTTTTAAGGGCTATGGGCTTTTTCTACTGCTCCTTCTTTTTTTTTTTCGCAAGCTTCTTCTTTTGCACTGCTTTTTCTTGCTTCAAGAATCAATTTCATGAATTTTCAGATCATCAATAACATTTCTCTTTGTTCATCATTCTTTCAAGATCCAACAGTTTTAACATTCATAAACAACAAGATCAAAATTATGCACTGTTCAATCATTCATTCAGAAAACAAAAAGTATTGTCACCACATCAATATAATTAAATTAAATTCAAGGATAATTTCGAAATTCATGTACTTCTTGTTCTTTTGAATTAAAACATTTTTCATTTAAGAGAGGTGGAGGATTAATGGATTTTATTCATAGCTTTAAGGCATGGTTACATACTAATGATCATGAACTAAAGACACAAAACATAGATAAACAAAACATTAAAAACCGAAAAGCAGAAAGAAATAAGAACAAGGAATGAATCCACCTGAGTGAGGGTGGCGCCTTCTTGAAGGTCCAATGGTGCTCTTTGAGCTCCTCTATGTCTCTTCCTTGCTTCTGTTGAATGATTCCTAGTAATTTTGGTGTTTCTACCCTTAGTTGCTTCCAATATTTGTGTGGAGGACAACTTATCCCCTGAGGTATCTCAGGGATCTCTTGATTTGCAGCCACATGTTCTACCACTGAGCTATGACGGCTTTATATGAGTCTTTCCATCTCCCAAGACTCAGAGGTGGAAGCTTTTGTCTTCCCTTTGAGGTTTCTCTGGCCTTAGGTGCCATTAATGGTAATGGAAAAGCAAAAAAGCTATGCTTTTACCACACCAAACTTAAAATATTGCTCGCCCTCGAGCAAGAGAAGAAAGAAGAGAAGAAGGAGAAGAAGAAGAAAATGGAGGTGAGTGAGGGGAGATGGATTCGGCTATATGGGTGGGATTGGGTGGGAAAGAGAAGTTGAATTGTAAAGGTAGGTGGGGTGTATGGGGAAGAGTGGATAGATATAGGTGGTGAATGAAAAACAGAAGGGATGACCATAAATGGAGAGAGAGAGGGCGAGGTAGGTGGGGATCCTGTGAGGTCCACAGATCCTGAGGTGTCAAGGAATTCCATCCCTGCACCAAATAGGCATGTAAAATGCCTTTGCACACCATTCTGGCGTTTAAACGCCCATTGGTGCACATTCTGGGCGTTCAACGCCCATGTAAAGCATGTTTCTGGCGTTGAACGCCAGTTTCATGCTTGTTACTGGCGTTCAGCACCAGCTTTTCTTCTCTGGGCATATTTCTGGCGTTCAGCGCCAGAATGTTGCTTGTTTCTGGCATTCAGCGCCAGAATGATGCTCTGTTCTGGCGTTGAACGCCAGCCAGATGCATCTTACTGGCGTTGAACGCCAACCTGTGCGTCCTCTAGGGTGTGAATTTTTTCTTCTGCTGTTTTTTATTCTATTTTTAATTTTTATGATTTTTTTGTGACTCCTCATGATCATGTACCTAATAAAACACAAAATAACAATAAAATAGAATAAAATAAAATTAGATAAATAGAATTGGGTTGCCTCCCAACAAGCGCTTCTTTAATGTCAATAGCTTGACAGTGGCTTTCATGGAGCCACAAGGTGATCAGGTCAATGTTGTATAGTTGCCAACACCAAACTTAGAGTTTGGATATGGGGTCTTGACACCAAACTTAGAGTTTGGTTGTGGCCTCACAACACCAAACTTAGAGTTTGACTGTGTGGGCTCTTCTTGACTCTGAACTGAGAGAAGCTCTTCATGCTTACTCTCTTCTGTCACAGAGGGATGGCCATGTGCCTTAAACACAAGGTAGTCCCCATTCAATTGAAGGACTAATTCACCTCTGTTGACATCTATCACAGCTCCTGCTGTGGCTAGGAAAGGTCTTCCAAGGATGATGCAATCATCCTCTTCCTTCCTAGTGTCTAAGATTATGAAATCAGCAGGGATGTAAAGGCCTTCAACCTTTACTAGCATATCCTCTACCAATCCATAAGCTTGTCTCAATGACTTGTCTGCCAATTGTAATGAGAACAAGGCAGGTTGTACCTCAATGATCCCCAGCTTCTCCATTACAGAGAGTGGCATAAGATTTATCCCTGACCTCAGATCACACAGAGCTTTTTCAAAGATCATGGTGCCTATGGTACAAGGTATTAAGAACTTGCCAGGATCTTATTTCTTTTGAGGTAGAATTTTCTGAATCCAAGTATCCAGTTCATTAATGAGCAAGGGAGGTTCACTTTCCCAAGTCTCATTAGTCATTACCAAACAACTTGGCATTCAGCTTCATGATAGCTCCTAAATATTGAGCAACTTGCTCTCCAGTTACATCTTCATCCTCTTCTGAGGAAGAATAGTCTTCAGAGCCCATGAATGGCAGAAGGAGATTTAATGGAATCTCTATGATCTCTATATGAGCCTCAGATTCCCTTGGATCCTTAATAGGAAACTCCTTCTTGCTTGAGGGACGTCCCAGGAGGTCTTTCTCACTAGGATTTTCGTCCTCTTCCTCCCTTGTGCATTCGGCCATATTGACTATGTCAATGGCTTTGCACTCTCCTTTTGGATTCTCTTCTGTATTGCTTGGGAGAGTATTGGAAGGAGTTTCAATGACTTTCTTACTCAGCTGGCCCACTTGTGCCTCCAGATTTCTAATGGAGGAGCTTGTTTTACTCATGAAACTGAAAGTGGCCTTTGACAGATCAGAGACTACATTGGCTAAATTAGAAGTGTTTTGTTCAGAATTCTCTGTCTGTTGCTGAGAAGATGATGGATATGGCTTGCTATTGCCCAGCCTATTACGTCCGCCATTGTTAAAGCCTTGTTGAGGCTTTTGTTGATCCTTCCATGAGAAATTTGGATGATTTCTCCATGATGAATTATAGGTGTTTCCATAAGGTTCACCCATGTAATTAACCTCTGCCATGGCAGGGTTCTCAGAATCATAAGCTTCTTCAGAAGCTGCCTCTCTAGTACTGTTGGATGCATGTTGCCATCCATTCAGATTTTGAGAGATCATGTTGACCTGTTGAGTCAACACTTTGTTCTGAGCCAATATGGCATTCAGAGTATCAATTTCAAGAACTCCTTTCTTTTGAGGTATCCCACTATTCACGGAATTCCTCTCAAAAGTGTACATGAATTGGTTGTTTGCAACCATGTCAATGAGCTCTTGAGCCTCTTCAGGCGTTTTCTTCAGGTGAATAGATCCACCTGCAGAATGGTCCAATGACATTTTCGAAAATTCAGAGAGACCATAATAGAATATATCTAAAATGGTCCATTCTGAAAACATGTCAGATGGATATCTTTTGGTCAGCTGCTTGTATCTCTCCCAAGCTTCATAGAGGGATTCACCATCATCTTTTTGTTTGAAGGTTTGAACATCCACTCTCAGCTTGCTCAGCTTTTGAGGAGGAAAGAATTTATCCAAGAAGGCAGTGACCAGCTTATCCCAAGGTTGTGAATCCAACCATATTCTAGCTCTGTCTCTTACAGCAAAAGGGAAAAGCATGAGTCTGTAGACTTCAGGATCAACTCCATTCGTCTTTACAGTCTCACAGATCTGCAAGAACTCAGTTAAAAACTGATAAGGATCTTCAGATGGAAGTCCATAAAACTTGCAGTTTTGTTGCATTAAGGCAACTAGCTGAGGTTTCAGCTCAAAGTTGTTGGCTCCAATGGCAGGAATAGAGATGCTTCTTCCATTAAACTTGGACGTTGGCTTTGTGAAGTCACCAAGCATTCTCCTTGCATTATTATTATTTTCGGCTGCCATCTCCTTCTCTTGTTCGAAAATTTCTGAAAGGTTGTTTCTGGATTGTTGTAATTTAGCTTCTCTTAATTTTCTCTTCAAAGTCCTTTCAGGTTCTGGATCAATTTCAACAAGAGTGCCTTTATCCCTGTTCCTGCTCATATGAAAGAGAAGAAAACAAGAAAAGAAAGAGGAATCCTCTATGTCACAGTATAGAGATTCCTTTATGTTAGTAGAAAAAGAAAGGGGTAGAAGAAATAGAAGAGGGAATTCGGATATTTAGATGGAGAGAGGTGAAGAGAAGTGTTAGTAATTAAATAATTAAATAGAAGAAGAAAAGAGAAAGAGAATTTCGAAAATAATTTTAAAAAGGGGTTAGTGATTTTCGAAAATTAGAGATAAATTGTAATTAAAATTGAAATTATTAATTAATTAAAAAGAATTTTTTTTGAAAAAGAAAGAGGTATTTTCGAAAATTAGAGGGGGAGAAGTATTTAGGTGGTTTTGAAAAAGATAAGAAACAAACAAAAAGTTAGTTAGTTGATTGAAAAAGATTTGAAATCAAAATTTAAAAAGATAAGAAGTTAAGAAGTTTAGATAAGATATTTTGAAATCAAATTTTGAAAAAGATAAAATTTTGAGGAGGATAAGATAAAAAGTCAAGATAGAAATTTTAATAAAAAGATATTTTGAAAAAGATTTAGTTTTTAAAATGACTTAACTAACAAGAAACTACAAGATAGGATTCTAGAATTTAAAGATTGAACCTTTCTTAACAAGAAAGTAACAAACTTCAAATTTTTGAACCAATCACATTAATTGTTAGCTAATTTTCGAAAACTAAATATAAAAGCTAAGAAAAAGATTTTGAAAATAATTTGAAAAGTAATTTGAAATTTTCGAAAAACAGAAAAAATGAAAAAGATATGATTTTTTTGAAAAAGATTTTAAAAAGATAAGATTTTTAAAATTGAAATTTTGACTTGACTTGTAAGAAACAACTAATTTTAAAAATTTTTTTTACCAAGTCAACCCAAAATTTTGAAAATTTGGAGGGAAATAAGGAAAAGATATTTTTTTATTTTTGAATTTTTAATGAGGAGAGAGAAAAACACAAACATGACCCAAAACATAAAAATTTTGGATCAAAACACAAGATGCATGCAAGAATGCTATGAATGTCAAGATGAACACCAAGAACACTTTGAAGATCATGATGAACATCAAGAACATAATTTTGAAAAATTTTTGATGCAAAGAAAACATGCAAGACACTAAACTTAGAAATTTTTAATGCTTGGAAAATATGAATGCAAAGATGCACATGAAAAATAAGAAAAGACACAAAACAAGAAAACATCAAGATCAAACAAGAAGACTTACCAAGAACATCTTGAAGATCATGAAGAACACTATGAATGCATGAGATTTTCGAAAAATGCAAGAAAAATTTTTAAAAGCATGCAATTGACACCAAACTTAAAAATTGACTCAAGACTCAAACAAGAAACACAAAATATTTTTGGTTTTTATGATTTTCTAATTTTTTGAATTTTTTTATTAATATTTTCGAAAATAAAGTTTGGGAAAACGAAAAATAAAAGAAAAATTTTGAAAAAGATTTTTGAAAAGAAAATTACCTAATCTGAGCAACAAGATGAACCGTCAGTTGTCCATACTCGAACAATCCCCGGCAACGGCGCCAAAAACTTGGTGCACGAAATTGTTGTTCATGTGTTAATATTCATTGCTTGTTCATTCCCTGGTAATGGCGCCAAAAACATGATGCCAACACCATGGTTTCTATATAATTTTTCCACAATTTCGCACAACTAACCAGCAAGTGCACTGGGTCGTCCAAGTAATAAACCTTACGTGAGTAAGGGTCGATCCCACAGAGATTGTTGGTATGAAGCAAGCTATGGTCACCTTGTAAATCTCAGTTAGGCAGATTAAATTGGTTTATGGTTTCGAAAATTAATAATAAAATAAAAATAATAAAAGGGATAGAATACTTATGCAGATTCATTGGTGGGAATTTCAGATAAGCGAATGGAGATACTGTATGGCTCAAGAACGCCTACTTTCCTATTGCTTCAACTCAATCCTTCTTACTCCTTTCCATGGCAAGCTGTGTATAGGGGTTCACCGTTCGACGATGGCTACTTTGAATCCTCTCGGGAAAATGGTCCTCTGCGCTGTCACTCGCATGGCTAATCGTCTAGAGGCATCACACTGCCCGAAGGCTACATCCCATCCTCGCAGTGAAAACTACGCTCACGCGCTCTGTCACAGCACGACTAATCACTGGTTAGTTCCCGCTCCTGCTGGAATAAAATCCCTTGATTCTTTTGCGTCTGTCACTAACGCCCAGCACTTGCGAGTCTGAAGCACGTCACAGTCATTCATTACCGGAATCCTACTCGGAATACCACATACAAGGTTAGACTTTCCGGATTCCCAGGATCCTACTCGGAATACCACAGACAAGGTGAGACTTTCCGGATCCTCATGAATGCCGCCATCTATCTAGCTTATACCACAAAGATTCTGTTGGGGAATCTAAGAGATACACATTCAAGCTCGGTTGCATGTAGAACGGAGGTGGTTGTCAATCACGCGCGTTCATAGGTGAGAATGATGATGAGCGTCACATAATCATCACATTCATCATGTTCTTGGGTGCGAATGAATATCTTGGAATAAGAATAAGAGAGAATTGAATGAAAAGTAATAGTAATTGTATTGAAACTTGAGGTACAGCAGAGCTCCACACCCTTAATCTATGGTGTGCAGAAACTCCACCGTTGAAAATACATAAGTAAAAGGTTCAGGCATGGCCGAATGGCCAGCCCCCTAAAACGTGATCAATAGCCTCTTAGGATGAAGAATAAAACGAAACTGAGACCAAAGATGTCTAATACAATAGTTAAATGTTCTATTTATAATAAACTAGCTCCTAGGGTTTACATGGGTAAGTAATTGATGCATAATCCACTTCCGGGGCCCACTTGGTGTATGCTTGGGCTGAGCTTGATCAATCCACGAGCTGAGGCTTCTCTTGGAGTTGAACTCCAAGTTATAACGTATTTTGGGCGTTCAACTCCGAATCATGACGTTTTTCTGGCGTTTAACTCCAGATAGCAGCATGTACTTGGCGTTCAACGCCAAGTTACGTCGTCAATTTCCGAATAAAGTATGAACTATTATATATTTCTGGAAAGCTCTGGATGTCTACTTTCCAACGCCATTGAGAGCGCGCCATTTGGAGTTCTGTAGCTCCAGAAAATCCATTTTGAATGCAGGGAGGTCAGATTCCAACAGCATCAGCAGTCCTTTTGTCAGCCTTTTTCAGAGTTTTGCTCAATTCCCTCAATTTCAGCCAGAAATTACCTGAAATCACAGAAAAACACACAAACTCATAGTAAAGTCCAGAAATGTGAATTTAACATAAAAACTAATGAAAACATCCCTAAAAGTAGCTTGAACTTACTAAAAACTACCTAAAAACAATGCCAAAAAGCGTATAAATTATCCGCTCATCACTTAGGCTTCACTAAATCTAGTCTTTGATTAGAACTTGTGAAATTGAGTTGATTTTGCTCGCTTGACTTTCCTCCGTTATTAGAAGTTGACTAAGTGAAAGTAAAAAGCAATTACCATCACAATTGATAATGATAATTAGGATATGACTTCTAATTCTCTTTCCTTGCTAGGAGCTTTCTTAGTTATTGATTTATTTCCTTGCCATTTTACCTTCTTGTTTCTTATTTCAAAAACCCAAAAATATACTTTTCCATAACCAATTATAAGTACACTTCCCTATAATTCCTTGAGAGATGACCCGAGATTTAAATACTTCGGTTTACTTTTATTGGGTTTGCATTGTGACAAATAAATTAAATTTGATTGAGGATAATTTGTTGGTTTAGATCTATACTTGCAACGTAATTATTTTTGTGAAATCTTTACCGACGATTTTTCTTCCGTCAGTGCTATATTTTGACTATAAAAATCCTTAAAACTAATTCTTCCATCCTTTTTGCTAGCACAAATTTTATCCCAACTCCTCCAATGGATACCCCTATCCTTTTCAGTAGATGCCCACCAAAATTTAGCCACTCTCTTACTAAGACGTTGACAAAATCATTTAGGAAAGAGGATGACATTCATATTATAGGCATGTATCGCTTGAATAATCGATTTGATGAGAACCTCCCTCCCAGATTGATCAAGGAGTTTTTCTTTTCAACTTCGTAGCTTATCTGACACTCTCTCCTCAATCCACCTCAGAGCTTTATTCTTTGATCTTTCCTACTAAGCTAGAAGCCCAAGATACTTACCTGATTTATCCCAAACTGGCAACCCTAAAATCTCTTCTATTTCTACTATATTTCTGATCGGAATTTGATTGTCAAACGTAAGTCCACATTGATTCTCTGCCTCGAGGCCTCCGTATACATATTCAAAATAGTTATGAGCTGATAGATTTTCTCCTCACTATCTTTCGAGAAAATAATGCAATCGTCCGCAAAGAGGAGATGTGAAGTGGCTGGTGTAGTAGGAGCAATTTTGACTCCAGAAATTCTACCCTCTTCTCTAGCCTTATCCATAAGGATAGTAAAAACTTCTACTGTTGTCATAAACAAGTACAGCGATAGGAGATCTCCCTGCCTTAGTCCCCTCTGTGGCACAAAACTCTTTGACAAAATTCCATTGATCTTAATCTTATACGTGACTTGTGAGACGCACTTCATAATCATCTTAACCCAATGTAGGTTAAACCCAAAAGTTTTGAGAGTTGCTTTTAGGAATGACCATTCCAACCTATCATAAGCTTTGTTCATATCATTCTTAACGACTAAATTCCTGGAAGCATCCTTCCTTTTTTTTTTATTTAAAGCATGAAACATTTCTTGCACTATTACCATGTTATCTTGAATGAGGCATCCTCCCACAAAAACACTGTGAATGGGCGATATAATCTTATCTATTATTCTTCTAAGCTTAATAACCATCACCTTAGAAGTAATCTTATAAATAAAGTTACAGCAGCTAATTGATCTAAACTAATTAACAGTTTCTGGGTAATTGGTCTTAAGAGCCAAAACTATAATGGTTTCTCCTATGCTGCTTGGCAAGTTCCCTTCATGAAAGAAACTCTTAACAACTTCACAAACATCTTTCCCAATAACTGTTCAATGCTTTTGAAAGAAGAGACCATTTATTCCATTTGGACCTGGTGCCTTGAGACTTCCAAGGCTAAAAGTAGTTTCTTTGATTTTCTAATCCGTAACCTCCTTCATGAGCTCTCCATTCATATCTTCAGTCACTCTAATAGGAATTTCGCTTATGCATTCAGTCATATCTAAGTTCTCTGAAGTTTTAAAAAGATTCTGAAAGTAATGTACTGCCAACTTAAGAATATTATTTTTTCCACACACCTATTCTCCATTAAAATCCTTCAATCTCTCTATCCTATTCCTATCCCTTCTTTGAATGGTAGAGGCATGAAAGAAAGATGTATTCTTGTCTCCAAATTTTAACCATTTTACTCTCAATCTTTGACTCTAATACTTTTTCTCACTACAAGAAAATATCAGAATACCGACCGATTTTAGCAACCGAAAAAACTGGTTGCTAATAGCGACTGATATAGAATTTCTAGGACCAAAAAAATATTGGTCGCTAAATTACATTTAGCGGCCGATTTTAGCGACCCACAAAATCGGTCACTAATAGCAACCGAATTAGCGACCGATAAGATTTTAATACAACCAGAATAAATCTGGTCACTAAAATTGGTCGCTATTTTTTCATTTAGCGACTGAATTAGCAACCAAAACAGAAAGTAATGTCTTTGGTACTGTTGGTCACAAAATCGGTCGTTATTTTTTATTTTAGCGACTGATTTTGCAACTGAGAGTGGAAAGGTGAATAACTGTATGGTTGCTAATTCGGTCGCTAACGTACTAGTCGCTAAATCGGTTGCTAATTGTTAAGTTAGCGATTGATTTTAGCGACTAACAGAATCAGTCACTAATAGCTACCGAATTAGCGACCGATTAGTTTTATACAAATAGAATAAAAATGGTCGTTAAAATCGGTCGCTATTTTTTAATTTAGCGACCGAATTAGCAACCAAAACAAAAAAAAAAATGTTCTCAAGTCTTTTAGTCACAAAATCGATTGCTATTTTTTAATTTAGTGACCAATTTTATAACGGATGAATAGATAAATAGAATAAAACTTAGTTAGTTGCTAATTCAGTTGCTAAATTAGAACTTACAAACCCTAACCTTAATTTCAAAATCACCCACATACCTCCCACCTGATTGTTCCTCCATGAGCCACGCTCACTTTCTCTTCACTCCCCCACCGCCAACCCCTCTCCCTCATATACACACAACACACAGTTCAACAAACCAAAAAGGAAATAAACGAAAAGAAAATGGGGAAAAAGGGAGAAAGAGAGATCTGTGAGAGAGTAGAGGAGATCGGAGAACAAGGAAGGGAAGGGGGCTTTGCCGCCACCGTCGCGCACCACCATTGACGTCATAACGCCGAGCCACCACGCAAGGAGAGAAGGAGACGTCGCCGCTGCTGCCGCCGTCGAGCAGAACCGTTTCCAGCTAGGGAGAGCGCGCGTTGCGAGCCAGAAACGCCGCGAGGAGGAAGAGGAGCCGTCGGCTCCGCCGCTGTCCAGTCACCGTCGAGCTGGGTTCACCGTCGCGCCTCACTACGCGTCACCATTGAGTTTCGAAGAGAGAGGGAAGAGAAACGCGACAGTGGGAGCTCCGTTGAATCTGGTCACCGTCACTGCTGCCGTCCCAGTCGCTGCCAGGGGAAGCCCCTGCAGCCGTTGCCACGGGTGGAGTCTTCCATCGAGCTGTAAGCCGTTGGTAGAGCTATACCTTGCCGGAGTTGCTTTTCACCACTGTCAGTTCAGTTTCACCGCAATCCTGCTCCACTTGTGCGTTCTATTTTACTATCATCTTATTTATCTGCTTGTTCTGATTTTTAATTCCATTTTAGTTTTTGCCTTGTCCTGAATTTTCAAAACTATTTACATCTTCAATTTTTATCAAATTCGAATTCCTTGTTTTGCGTTAATGCGTATGGTGTTAATGCGTTAGAATTTTGGCAAATGTCTAAAGAGATTGCACCCTAGTAGTAGTAGTTGTTGTGTTTGGGGATTTCAATGTTGTTGTAGCCGTAAGCGATGGAGTAAATTGTCTTTCTAATCCACATCATATGAGAGCTAGAGCATTTTGATAGGTAGTTTACCCACCACCTGTTCGATAGAATGTTTCTTTAACTTCTTCTCAATGGACATCCACCTATTCGATAGCTTTTTTGTGAACATTTGAGCTTAGTGTATTTGTGTTCTTAATATTACAAAATGATATGAAATAATTGACATTTGACACCTTTAAACAGACTGGTGGAGTGGCTTTGACAAATGGTTTAGTTTCCGCATTAGAAGAAGGGTTTATCTTAATTTTGTTTGATCTTGTAGCGTATTTAAATGCTTTGTTACCAAATGATTGGCTACAATACTGAAATTTGGGATGATAATTACTGTATTCTTCATAAATGTGCTTTCTAAATATGCTAACAGCACATGGAAACCCATTATAACTTATAAGCATGTTATCATATTAACAATGTTGGCCTAAAACTCATATGATTAGTGCATGTGATTTTTCATTGATAGGTCATATGCAAGTAGAATCTTGGAAGAAAAATGCATTCGCATTGATTTAATGACCTCTAACATCAATTTGTTTCTTTTGGTTGTAACCAATTTTTTAGATTTGAGCAGTATTGGCCTCTCTAAAGGATATTTCTGTTTTTTTTTTTTTAATGCGTCCTGCTTAGCCTTTTTATATTTCGATAAATCATGTCAATCAGAAAATGCTAGTGTCTTGAAAGATCTTGTTATTATTATTATTATTATTTTGGTAAATATTAAGCTAATGGATCAATCTTGTCTTCCTTTATGCAAAGTCTTACATGCCATTCCTCCAAATGAAGCAATTGATACTGTGGAGGTTAGTTTCTTTAACTTCTTTAACTTCTTTACCACCTAATAAACGTATAATAATGTATGCGTCTAATAATCCAGTATAGTAGGTGTGAAACTTAGCTCAATGGACATCCATAATAACAAATTTGCACCTAACTACTATTTGATATGTTAATCTGTAATTAGTAATTATTTCTGACAACCTAGCTTATTATAATTTCTGAACTATATCTTGGTAATCTTGATATTCTGATTGGCTTAGGCTTAAGTTTGAAATGACAGCTCCAACAATTAAGTGTTTCTTAAGGTAGTGATTAAAGTGATTGCTATCATTTACTGATCATTTGAAGTTCTATGGTTTCTCAATGGCCTAATTAAACACCTTTTTTATTTTTCATGTGATATCAGACGGTTCGTTCGTGCAGCTCAAGGAGTCAGTGAGGTATCTTCCTCTCTTAAGCTAGTTATTTCTATTTGTAGTTCTTGTACTGCATTTAATTAAACTCCACTTCTAACAGAAAAATGATTCCATGTCTTCATTTTTTCAGACCCCTTCGTTGCAACTAGAGTGCTTGACAAACTACATTGCCGAATTGTCTTTGTTGGAGTACAATATGCTTTGTTATGCTCCGTCACTAATAGCTGCTTCTGCAATTTTTCTAGCCAAGTTTATACTCTCCCCCTCAACCAAACCATGGGTACAGTACTATCAACAAAGCCTATGATCATTTTAAGATTCTTAATGTATTTATTTTAAGGGTATATATGCTTGTGCTTGATATTATTTTTTCTCCTTAAACAGAATGCTACATTGAAGCACTATACACAATACCAGCCTTCTGATTTGTGTAGTTGTGTAAGGGATCTCCATCGACTTTGTTGCAACCATCCTAATTCCAATTTGCCTGCAATTAGGGAAAAGTATAGTCAGCACAAGGTATAAACATAAACATCTTTGCTTCTTGAGTGGTTGCTGCTATGATTTGTTGTTCCCTTGTCTAATATTTTCCTCTTAACTCATAGATATGTTGAATTTGTGTTTTCAATACAAAAATGTGGCCAAGAAGTATTGCCCTCCCTCAATACCTTCAGAATATTTTCAGAATTGAGGAAAGATACTATTGAATTGCCGGTTCTCAAGAGAGAAGGCCACTCTTCTCTTATCGTTGTATATGTAGTTACCATTTTTCCCACCTTGATTAGAAGAGTTCTTGTTGTATCTGCTTTTCATTTGACGTGGCATGTTGTTTCTGCCTTTATTTTTTTTTAATATTTTTTTTAATACATATATGTAGTATACATAAATATAAATTTATTTGTAATAGAATCCATTTTCCATTTCATCTTTATATGATTTTCAATAATTATTGACATTCAATTTTAATAAATAGTTATCTATCTTTGATTATTCATATATTTTATTGAATTAGAATTATATTTAAAAATTAAATTTTAATAGTGATATATGTGAAATTTAGTTAAAATTTATAATTAGAAAGCAGCAGTAGCGATCGATTTAGCAACAAATTTTAGAATTTTGAAGTTAGCTGGTAGCGACTGATTTAGCGACTGAAAAATTAGCGATCGATTTAGTAACCGAAATATCAGTTATCATTTAGCGACCGAATACTTCAGCGACCGATTTAGTGACCGAAATATTGGTTGCTATTTAGCGACCGATCTTATTAGCGACCAAAATTATTTTGTGTGGTTAGGTGGCCTTGTTTGAAAATCGGTCGCTAAAATCGGTCACTAAATATTAGCAATCAACATCGATCGCTATTTTGAATTTAGCGACTAAGGTTTTAGTGACTACCAGAATCGGTCGCTATTCCGTTAATTTCTTATAGTGTCTCTTGTTTCTATAGTCTAGTAATCTCCATTTTCAGTATGTTGATCTCCTCTTGCTGCGTATCCGAGTATTCTCCTTCCTTTATTTGTATAAGGTTATTTTTCAGTTTTTGTATTTCAACATCTATCATCTTAAAAGATCACTACAACAATATAGATTTTTTTAGGGTTATATGTGTAAAAAAGGAATTAAAATTTATCAAAAAAATAAATTTTGACACTATTTTAACTATAAAAATATGTTAATAAAAATTTTATCAAAAATAGTATTTTTAACATATAAGCAATTGTGAAAAAATTTAAATCAACTGTCAAAAATAATTTGTTAGAAAAATTTGAGAATATATTTTGTGATACTTATTAATCGTCAAAAATACTATTTATTTTGACACTTATTGGCCATAAAATATTCTCAACAAAAATTTTTAACAAAGAATGAGATGAGATCTTGAAATTGAAGAATGAATTGAGATTTTGAAGATAAAGAATGAGTAGTATGATCCCAAACTGAGAGCAGTGTGATGTCAAAATTGACAGAGTCGAAAGAAGAAAAGAAATAGTGAAGTAAATTGAAAACAAATGAGTGTCAAACTTGAGGAGTAATTTTCTACAGTCAAATTATTCATCAAGAAAATATAAAAAATTTGATATTTATGATATTTATCAAAAATATATATTAATTTTGATATTTAATTATAATATTAAAAAACAAAATATTAAAATAGCTCTCTTTTCTTGTAGTGGATTAAATAACTATAAATCTCCACAAACTTAATATAGAAGAGCCCATACACAATTTGGAAAATAACTTGACCAAAAACAATAGAATCTGCTAACTATTTTAACTTATTAAATATATATCTCCTGCATTTGCTTCCCCACCTGCGCACGCATGCCCACGAACCTACAATATAATTACAATCTTGGATTACTCGAATCGTAACAGAACCAGCAAAACTATAACAAGAAATATTATTTGAATAAATATATATAGATAGAGGAAGTATAGGACTCAATAGAATATTTGTATAATATTTATAATGGGGTTTAGAAATGTTCGATTCAGTAGGATATCATGATTATTCTGGATAGTATGTGTATATTGTGTTTTTTTTTTGTGACTAAATAGAAAAGAAAGAAAAAAAAATAGAGACAAAGCCAAATTAATTGGCTAGATTCATATCTAAATCTATTAGATGTTGAAACTCACTCCATGGTTGGCTCCAATTTGAGTAAATGTCTGCGCTAGAAGCAGTTGCTTTAGCTATACAATCTGCAACACTATTTGCATTCCTCTGAATTAAAAGAATAGCGACTCTCCAATTCCAATTCATAACCTCATGCTTTGTCAAATCCTATTCCGGAATATAATTACCAAGCATTCTTTGATTTACCAAGAAAGGAGCTTCTAAACAGTCCGTTTCACAAATAACTTCACGAAATCCACTCTCCCAAGCAAGAAGTAAACCTCTCCAAATTGCATACAATTCAGCAAAAAGAATACTGCACACTTCGACTTTCCCAGTGCAACCTTTCAACCAACATTTATCAGGACTGCGAATGATACAACCAAAACCAGCATAGCCAAAAGGAGCAAAACAACTAGCATCACAATTCAATTTAACAGAATGAACTGGAGGTGGAACCCAATGCAAACAAAGCGAAGGAGGAGACAAAGATTGATGCATAGCAAAAATAGTGTGAAACTCCCTTACTGAACTACGAATCAAACTCACCACTTTACTAGCACTCCAAGAATCATCTATATTAAATAAGTCATGATTCCTGCTTCTCCAAATCCACCAGATGGTCGAAAACAAAAGAAAAACATCTCCACTCCTTGCACCTTTGTAGAGCCAATCACGTAAATCCGAGTTATCTGAATATAGGCCTAAAACGTTTCAAACCTCCTTGGCACTAGGGCACTCTCGAAGACAATGAAGAATGGATTCAGAACCATTCTAACACCGATGGCAGGTGCTAGATAAAGCTAAGCCACGACCCAAACGAAACTCTGCCGTAGGAATAGCAATATGAAGACTGAGGCAAATCAAAAACTTGTACTTCTCGGGAATATGCAGTCGCCATACCTACAACCAATTATCATGCTCATTCCAATGAAACTTTCTTTTGGCTAGCCAACTGTACCTACTCCTAGCTGAGTAGAGTCGAGAAGATGCCATACCCCCACGACCAACCCGAACTCTCTCCAGCATTCAAATCCGGATTATAAGCATTCAAACGCTGTTTGACATCTTCTGGAATGATAGAGAAAATATCATGGAGATTCCATTGACCATCTTTCCAAATGTCTCTAATAGTTAAATCAGAGTTAGATATATGTACAAAAGGGACATCTTGAGCAATTGGGCCCTCAATACTCCAATTGTCAAACCAAAAAGATTGATCAAGTGACCCAACGCACCAAGAGAAGGCATCCTTAAGAGCACCAAAAGCCTTTGAGATACTCTTCCAAACATGAGAAGCGTTGCAAGGGACAGGGCCATCTAAAACTCCCTCGTTCCTCAGATACTTCGCCCTCAATAGAGCAACCCAAGGCTTGTCCTGACAATGAAAAAGTTGCCAAACCAATTTACCAAGTAAAGATATATTAACACACGCATGATCTCTAACACCCAGGCCACCAAATTTCTTTGGAGTGATCACGGTCCTCCAATTAACAAGAGAAAGACCTCTACCATCAACTTGACCCTTCCAAAGGAACTGTCTCATCATAGAAGACAATTTATTGCAAATCCAATTTGGAAAAAAAGATACCTGCATATGATAGACAGGAATGGATGCTGCAACAGAATTGATCAAGCAAAGTCTCCCTGCTTTATTTAGAAGCCTTCCTTTCCAGTTAGCTAATCTTCCCCTCACCTTTTCAATCACCAAATGAAAAGAAGCCCTACTGGTACGGGAATGATTAAGGTTAACTCCAAGATATCTTTCTAAGTCCAAAGCAAAACGTATTGAAGAAACACTAGTAAAAATATCTCTTCTACGAGCAGTCACATTTTTAGAACAAAAAGCTTTAGACTTTTCAAGATTCAATTTCATGCCAGATGCCTTGCAAAAAAGGTTAAGAGAATGCATGACCATTTGGACCTGACTTTTTGTAGCCTGATAGAAAAGTAAGAGATCATCTGCAAATATTAAATGAGAAAATTTTGGGCCACCCCTAGTGATAGAAACTGGTTTCCACACACCCTCGACCACCTTATGAGATATATAGCAAGCAAGTCTTTCCATACAAAGCACAAATAAGTAAGGAGACATTGGATCGCCCTGTCTAAGCCCCCTTCCAGGAGCAAAACTATCCAATCTATTCCCATTCCACATAATAGAAAGAGATGATGCACGGATACAATTCATAATCAAATTAACTGTGATGATAAGAAAACCAAAAGCAAAGAGAGTACTCTCCAAAAACCTCCAATCCACCCTATCATAAGCTTTTTCAAGATCAATTTTAAAAGCAAGAGTACCTTTCTTGGATTTTGTGTGCTTCATGAAATTCAAAATTTCTTGGGCCATAATAATATTATCAGGAGCACCACGACCGGGAATAAAACCTCCTTGCAAAGGACTAACAATATCTGGAAGAAAAGGCCGAAGTTGATTAGTCAATACTTTACTGATAATTTTATAAACAACATTACACAAGCTAATAGGCCTGAAATCCTTCATAAAGGTAGGGTTATCAATTTTAGGAATAAGCACAATCAGAATTTCCATGATGCTAGGATTTAAGTACTCTCCCAAGAAAGCGTTCCGGACAATATTCCAAATCTCAGTGCCTACTATCTCCCAATATTCTTTAAAATAATAAGCTTGAAAGCCATCTGAACCAGGAGCCTTAAAAGGGCTCATACTGAATACTGCTGACTTGACTTCTGCAAAAGAGGCAGGGTCAATTAACCTAGCACAAGCCTCGGTGCTTAGAGTGGGCATCGGAACATCCCCTAAACAATCAACCTCAACCTCTTTCGTTGTACCAAAGAGTTTCTTGTAAAAAGAGAGGGCTTCTTCCTGGAGAATATCTGCATCAGTAGACCAAGACCCATCTCTAACATATAATTCATGTACTCTATTATGGTTTCTACGCACCAAAGTCTGAAGATGAAAGAATTTAGTGTTTCTATCCCATACTTGACCCACTGCTCCCTAGATTTCTGGTACCAAAAAAGTTCCTCTTGCAATAAAAGCCTATTGTAATCTTCGCTCAGTTCAGCTTCTTTAATTCTCAGAGATAACACATCGGTAACCTCCAAACGCCGTTGAATCTGATCAATCTGATATTCCAGCTTATTTTTTCGCACAAAAATATCTTCAAAAATCTTTGAGTTGAAGTCCAAAGAAGCCTGTTGAACCATCTTAAGCCTTTCAGTAACGCCTCCAAACTCTTGATTCCAAGCCTTACTAATAACATGTTTATAAGAAGGATGTGTTGCCCACGCAGCTTGGAACCTAAAAGGACGAGAACCTTTCACTTTGGAGCCACCATGACAACGAACTAAAATAGGACAATGATCAGAATGAAGTCTGCTAAGAATTTCAGAATAACCCTCAGGAAACATTGTCATCCACGCCTCATTAACTAGAGCTCTATCCAACTTTTTAGCCAAGTTCCTGCTAGCCTGAACTGCTCTATACCAAGTATATCTCCTACCAGTCACTTTAAGATTAAAGAGCTCACAGTCATCTAGAGTAGCAGCTAATAGACTAGCTCTATGAGAAGAAAAATAAGCACCTGTACTTTCGTTTGGCGCCACAATCTCATTAAAATCACCAACGGCCATCCACGGTCCATTATGGCCTGAATTAATAGAACGCAAATGATCCCAAAGCATACTTCTTTTTTCAAATTGAGGACTCCCATACACTGCACTACAAAGCCAAACTAAGTTACCCACACTCACTTTCACTGTGATACATTGGTCAATTTGGTCAATAACCACACAAGAAGCATTAGCAATAGAAGATAGAAACCAAATGCCACCCCAGTGTCTTACTGCTTCCTCAATACCAACACAATGAAAACCCAACTTATCCCAAAAATTCTTCAAATTATTAAACATGGTATAAGTCTCAAAGAGAAAGAAGAAAGATGGTTTATATATTCTCACCAAATTTTTGCAATGCACACGGGCCATCTTGTTAGACGCACCCCTCACATTCTAGGCTATGATATTGAAACTATCCATAAAAAACAGTAAAAAGGGAGCTCCAATAACAAACCCGAGACTCAACATGATGTCCTTGTCTCTAATGATCCCGCCTTTAATGGACTCTCAAGTTGCAGCACAATTTTCTCCGTTGAAACTTGCGCCACACCCGCCGTCGATGCTCCATCCTTATCTACTGGTGAATTCTGCAAAGAGTTTGGGCGAGGACGCTTTCGCACAGTGCCATTTGTTGTCTCACCTTGCTGCTGATGGTGAACGTTGTGTCGGGTCCCCGAAGAAGCCACACTAACCGGTTTTCCAATATTGATGCCCCTGCTTAATTTTACTTTGGATCCAGTAGCATGTGTTGTACGTTGGTGATTAGGCCTTGTCCAAGTATTGGTAGCCTTGTTAGGAGTCTTCTTTGATTTTGGTTGGATCTGATGGGTGCTATGAGAAGGCTTTTGACCCATTTTATACTTTCCTTTCCTAATCACCTGAGTCCAGCCTTCCAAATCCTCATGTTGTGCATGGTCTACATGAACAGCATGCAAATCACTCTCCACCAAATCCGTGACAGCAACATTTACAGTCTCATCTCTAAGATTCTTACCAAAATTAAAACTTGCCTTTTTCACATGCACCGAATTTTTTGAATTTGAACTTTCTGGCTGCTTTGCTACATCGCCGACTACATTGGCATTAGTTCCTCCTCCCGCATTGCTGTCAATCTTGCACACCTTCATATCATGACCAAACTTGAGACAGGAACCACAAATAAGGTGAAGACTTTCATATTCAATCTCATATTCAACACTTTCAACAAGAATCTTCTTAGTCACTGGCAATCCTAAATCTATCTGAACACAAGCTCGAGCATATCGTCCTCTTTCAGCTAATTTTGTTGCCAAATCAATCTTGACGGGAATGCCAACTGCAGCCGCAACACGGAGCATTGCATCTTCTTGGTAGCACCAAATTGGTAATCCAGAAATTCTAATCCACACTAAAGTTGTTCCAAAATAGTTTTCACTTGATCTAAACTCTTGATCCCAAGGCTTCACTGCCACATAATTTCCCTCAATCATCCATGGGCCTCCTAAGAGAACCTTTTCTCGATCCTCAGCCACATCAAACTTCACAAGAAAGTAGTCAAACCCTACGTCAAATAAATCAAAGCCTCCCTTAATCCGACATACCATTCGGAGTTTATGAGACAATGCAGTGTAGCTATAATGTTTACCTAGCACCTTAATCACTATAGCATCCTTATATGGTTCTACTAAACAATTCTTAGCTTCTTGGGTGGGTAAACGTGACACTCGGTGGCAAGAGATCTCCTTGCTTCCTAGAAACTACCGCAATGTTATCTCCCGACAAAGTTTTCACGAGTGAAAAAGCTTTAGCAATCTTAGAACCCACAACTTTGTCCCTGAAAGAAACCTTCAAAGGCTTAGAAACCCCTCCCGAAGTATGATCCTCCTTTTCTCCTGATGCAAGCCCTCCCCCGCTCTCCCCCTTATCTCTTCCGCCGACATTATCGACTGCCTCACCGTGTTTCACCCTCAAAGTCTCTTTCCCGCTCACTCCACCGCTCATCTTCGATTTTCAAAATTGTACAGAGTGGATATATTGTGTTTGAGAAATTAGTAATATTTTATTCTGGATGTTTATTTTTTAACTCATATTAGACTAAATAAATAGTCTATTGTATACATTGTATAAATATTCTATTGCCTCCTAACGAGATTCAGATAGATAATACAGTAATACAGTAGTACGTATAAACTTAACGATGTATATGCAAAAGTTTTGAAATTGAATTGAAGTTAATTAAGTGTAAATTAAATATTATGTTTGAAATAAAATATATAAATAAAACTTGAATTGGTTTTAAAATTAATTATTTTTATGTTTCGATTATAAATTAACGGCAATAATTGAATTGATTTGCGTGCATAATTTTAAATTTTTATTTTTTACTCGTTAATTAACTCACAAAATCATTCTCTTAACACTAATATTTAAAAGATAAAAATGATTTTTTACACTTTTAAAATAATAATAATTATTTTAACTACGTTAATTTTTTTAAACGATTTAAATTTAGCTATAAAATAAATTAATGTGGTATAGAAATTGTTTGGGGTTTAAAATTACACAAATCTCTTAAACCAATTTTTGTTACATACCTGTCAATTGTCATAATCATTTTTATCTAAATCAAATCAATTTAACATGTTGAATTATAAATCGATTTAATTTGTGTCGATTTACTGATGAAAAAGCGTGAAACATGCTGATTCGATTTACTATTTATATGTTACCACTATATATCATATAGATATAGTAAATTGAATCAGCTTGATTTAATTTATTATTTAACACTTTAATGTCTATAAAAAAAATATTTTCATTTGGATTCAAAATAAAATATAAAAAAAATCTAGACAAAAAAAATATAAATATAAATTTTGTATTTAGTTCAAATTCTAAAAAATCTATATTTTTACAAATTTATGAATTCAAAACAGAAACAATAAACGATTTCTAAAAATTTATTTAAATCATCATTTGACTCATTAACATCTAAATAATCATTATTGACACTTTTGATATTGAAAAAGTTATTATAAAGTATAGCTCTCTAAGGTGGCATAAGAGTTAAAATTTGAATTTTTTCAGCATTAGAAATAATAAATTAGTTATACAATATAAAATGACTAACTATATTAACATAATATATAATTTAAAAAATAATTAAAATATTATATCAACTAAATTATCATTTAGTTGTTGAAATTAACTGCTTATGCTTCATGACGTTATGCTCTAAAAAATTCAAGTTTGAGTTAGAAGTAATCTCATTAAAATGTAAATTTTATACTTAATTTCACAAATTAAAAAATAATTTAATTAGTATAATATTTTAATTATTTTACAAATTACATATTATATAAAGTGAGGTCTTTGGTGGTCTAACAACATGTGGCTAAGCATGGCCAATGGTCAAAAGGTTGACTAACCTTTCAATAGATGACACATGGCAAAGAATTTATTCATCATACATTTAAGAGCAATGTTGAGTGTACTAGTAAATGCCATAAATTATTGATGACCAAAAGGAAAATGCAATGCAAAAAACTGTTTTTGTCTTTTGGATCTTATAGTAATTAAATCAAAAAATTTCTTGCTACTTTTAATTTAAAAAAGAAATGATGATAATAAAAGAGAGATGGTTCAAAAAAAAAGAAAAAAAAAACATATAAGATGATGAATTATTTTTTTTAAATATATTATATTTGTAAAATATACTAATTTAATTACACATTTTCATTCATTTAAAAATAGTTTTATCTATTCATAATAAATTTAAATGTTACTAAGATTTATTTTTTATATTATTATATTATAATTATTTGAAAATTAAATAAAGAGATTAGAATAAATTAAAAAATTATACCTTCATAGCTTTTTGTTATCAATTATTTTAATTTTGTTCTTTTTGTTTTTTTTTATAATTTCGTCCACTTTTAATTTTTTTTCCAATGTAGTTATTGGTCTTGAAAAATTATTTTAAAAACAAAAACATTAATATCTTAAATGTGTAATATATATTCGATTTGTTTCTTTTATCTAGTCATTTTAATATTTTTTTAAAGTATTACCTAAAACTAAAAAAGTAAATACCCACATACAATTATTTTCATATAAAATTAATAATTGAAAACTATTACATAATAATTTATTCAAAATTTTAAATATATCAAATTATCTAACTATTCTTAACTAATAATTTTATATAAAAACAATTACATATAAGTTTCTACCAATAAAAAATGATAAAAATGGGTTAAGATGTAATAGTTTGGACGTCTCTAAAAATACTCTTTCACCATCAAATAATGTACCAATATTTAATTGGTATATAATGTAAACTTATAATCAAATTAAAAAGAATTAATTCTACTCATCTATTTTACGAATAATCTAAATATGTAAAATATTTTAAAATTAAAAATAATAAATATCTATCTATTTAAATAAATGTTGATAAATTTAAGATTTTATAAATATTATGTATTTTATTTACTATAACGCATATTAAACGATTAATATTTTTGGGTGTATTTATGTCTTTTTTTTTTCCTGTTTTCGATAACTCCGCCCTTTTTAAGAAGTCTTCCACTTTTCCTCTCCTCTAAAAGGAATAAAACAAGTATAATATAAAACAAAAGTGATTAATTAAAAAAAAAAACAAATCAAATATATATTATACATTTAAGATAGAAAAAATCTAAAGAATAAACTCTATTATAAGTTAACTAAGTCAATCTTTTTTTATTGTTAATTTTAAAATTTAAAAAATTAGAATAGTGGATTTTTTTTTATAACAGACGTGTTTTTCAATTAGTTAGTTTAATTAAGTTGGTTTTCTCCTAATTAATTCCCTAGCGAAACCGTTTGAGATATAATTTTATGTCTTTGTTTTAAAATAATTATCCAAAACCAATAACCGTACCTATGTTGAAAAAAAATAAAAGGAGACAAAATTAAAAAAAAAGGTTAAATAATTGATAACAAAAACAATGAAAGTATACCTCTTTTAATATAATATAATCTATTTATTTTTAAAAAAATGTCCAAATAATATAATAATATAAAAATAAATCTTAGTAACATTTAAATTTATTATGAATAGATAAAGATACTCTTAAATAAATACAAATATGTAAGTAATTAGTATTTAATTATATTAATTAAATTTTTAATATAAAATCACATTTTTTGTATTTTTTATTTATAATTTTTATAATATATATTTCACAAATATAAAATATTTAAATAAAATAAATTCATCGTGTCTCCCTTTAATTATTATTTTTTAAACAGGAAGTTACAAGGATTTTTGTTTCTCTTTATTTATGATACAAAAATTTTTTGGTTTGTCATTCTTAGTTAATTAATTTTCAGTTTTTGTTCTATTATTGCAAAGACCCACAAAAAAAAAAACATTGTATTTTCCCTTTTGCCCTAACAATAAATTTTTTTTATTCATACATTCCTTTATATATAATAATGAGTTAACTTACCACATATCTACATGTCATTCTTTAAATGGCCAATCAATCTTTAGCCATGCTTAGCTACTATTCTTAAATGAATGAAAATGTGTAATTAAATTAGTATATTTCACAAATATAATATATTTAAAAAAAAGTAATTCATCATTTTATATGTTTTTTTTTGTGAACTATCTTTTTCTTTTATTATTATCATTTCTTTCTTTAAATAAAAAGTAGCAAGAGTTTTTTTGGTTTAATTACTATAAGGCCAAAAGACAAAAACAGTTTTTGCATTGTATTTTTCTTTTTGCTATCAATAATTTATGACACTTACTACGAGTTAAACCCCAAAATGGTCCCTGAGATTGGCGTTTTGCACTGAAATCGTCCCTGAGATTCCAATTACACCAATTACGTCTCTGAGATTGAAAAAAATGCACCATAGTAGTCCCTGACCCATTTTCCATTAACGACATGATGACATGGCATTATGACGTGGACTGTAAGTGACACGTGTCACTTCATGATTTGGCCACGTGTAATGGTAGGATGATGTGGTGTCCAGTGACACGTGGCATGCTGACATGGATAGTTGTGCCACGTGTCACAATGTTATTTGGCCACGTGTCCAGTTGTGCCACGTGTCGCAACAATATTCGTCCATGTGTCATTCCTTATACCATCGTTGTATATGCACCAAATTAGTCCCTCACTTTGCATTAAGTTACTCATTTTAGTCCCTGAAATTGAATGTCGTGCACCAAACTAATCCCTTCACCAATTTTTTCTCATTTTTTTAAATTTAAAATTTTAATATCTTGGATACACTAATTTCAATTCTATTTTTTCATATATCGTTTAAATACAAGTGCTTTTATAAAAAATTTTAAGATTTTAGTTTTAATTATATAATTTTTTAATAATTTAATATTGGTAAATTGTGTAATATATAAGTATGTTATTATAAAAAAATAATTATATGATTGATTAGACACATTTTTTTCATAAAAAAACATGTGTTTTTAACAAAAAATTAATAATTAAAATAAATATTTTTTCTTATGAAATACACGTTTTCGTTATATATAAATGAGCTAGATTGAAGGCACTTCAACCACCCTCACTACCACTTTTGATCTCTGCAGTCTAGACGAAAGAGGTCGGATATGATAATGAGGGAAGATTGAAATGCCTTCACGTCAACTCCAAGACGGTGGCTATTAGAGGTATCCGCAAAAAAAAAAATATTTTATAAAAGTACTGAAAGAGGTTGGAGATGGTAGTGAAGGTGCTTGAAAAGCCTTCACGTTAACTCCAAGTCGGCGAATAAGGTATTCGCAAGAGAAAAAATATTTTATAAAAACACTTTTATTTGAAGAACGTGTGAAAAAATAGAATTGAAATTAATGCATTAAAAAATATTGAGAATTTTGAATTTATAGAAAAAATGAGAAAAAATTGATGAAGGGACTAGTTTGGTGCACGACATTCAATTTCAGGGACTAAAATGAGTTACTTAATGCAAAGTAAGGGACTAATTTGGCGCATATACAACGATGGCATAATGGATGACACGTGGACGAATACTGTTGCGACACGTGGCACAATGGGACACGTGGCCAAATAACATTGTGACACGTGGCACAACTATCTACGTCAGCATGCCACGTGTCACTGGTCACCACATCATCCTACCATTACACGTGGCCAAATCATAAAGTGACACGTGTCACTTACAGTCCACGTCATCATGCCATGTCATCACGTCGTTAATGGAAAATGGGTCAGGGACTACTATGGTGCATTTTTTTCAATCTCAGAGACGTAATTGGTGCAATTAGAATCTCAGGGACGATTTCAGTGCAAAACGCCAATCTCAGGGACCATTTTAGGGTTTAACTCCACCTACTACACTCCACATTTCCCTTAAATGTATGATGAGTAAACCATTTGCCATGTGTCATCTATTGAAGAGCTGATTAACCTTTTGGTCATCCTTAGCCACCTATTTTTAGGCCATCAGAGACCTCACCATTATATAAATATAATTGGTTATTTTATATTATATAACTATCTGTTATTTCTGACTCTGACAAAATTTAAATTTTAACTTCTATGCCACTTTAAAGGGCTATACTTTACAATAATTTTTTTAACATAAAAAATCTAAGTAATTATTCTTTTCAAAGAATGATTTTTAATTAATTTTAAAAAATTGTTTATTGTTCCATTTTAAATTCATAAGTTTGTAAAAATATAAATTTTTAAAATTTAAACTAAAACACAAAATTTGAATTTCTATTTTTATTTGTTTTGATTTTTTTTAATATTTTATTTAAATCAGATGAGAATATTTTTTCAAATATCAATAACCTGTATAAATAATAAATCAAAATCATATCAGATTAATTCAAATTACATATTATACACTTTTTTAATTGTTTTAATTTACTACTCAACATATTAAATCAAATTCATTTAATTCAGTTTACGCATAAATAGCATAAATTTGATTTATATAAAAATATTTAGGACACACGTATAACAAAAATTAGTTTAAAATATTTGCATAATTTTAAACTCTAAACTATTTATTCATGTGAATTGTCCATAAAATTAATTCTTATTTTTATCTATTAAAAAAGTAAATTTATAAATTAGATCAATTTAAATTTTAACAGGTTATAAACACACCTTAAGACATTTTCTTTATAACTAATGGGACAAACGTCGAAAAAAACAAAGAGAACTATGAATTAACGAGTCGAAGAAAGTGAATCCCTCTAGAGTCAGCCGCAAATAAATAGTAAGAAAAATATACTAAGAGATTCATAAGTAATATAAAAAACAGAATAAGTATATCCCAATTCATTAGCATAACCATTTGATATGCTTAATACTTTACCCAAAAAAAAACACCTCGACATAAAAAGTTGTGCTAATTAAAAGAATACCGACATGTATGTACCTAGCTATTTTGAGATTAAAAGAATTTTTTTTATCAACAGTGAACTAATACTGCAGGGAAAAAAGCAAAGGAAATACCGTTGACTATTATATTTTTTAATTTGATCATATATTATGAATATTAAAATAAGTCAAATTTTTAATATATTCACACACACACATACTTTTGATCAAGTGCGCGCACACATATATATCGATCATATATTTATATATAATTATTTTTTTAAATAATATAATCAAATTTAATTCATATTCATGATCAAATTTTAAAAATAATATCATATATTAGTAAGCACATTTTTTATTCATAAAAGTTTAATTATTCTAATAATTTGTTATTTTATTGAAAATATATAAAATAATATATAAAAATATACATGTAAATATATAACAATTAATTTAATAATTAATTTTTATTGTTTAAAAAATTATTTCTATTATTTTATTTTTAAGGAGAAGTCCCACACTTTTTTTTTGAAATTCGAACCTTAGGGGCCTTAATATATCTTCCGGCCCGGCGGCCCGCGGGCAGCATCTTATACTTTTTGCTCATGTGGCAACGTTTGATTTTTTTTTTTTTTGCATTTTTAAAAAATACAGTAGTTTTTTAAATATTTCCTTGGATTTCATCCACCAAAAAACTCCATTTGTTTAATGTTTTTGGCTCCAAAATAATCTTTTTATCCAAAACATTTTTTAGGTAAAAATTGGATTTTTTTTAAAGCTTTTCAAAAATAAATAAATAAATAAACGAAATTAATGACTATGTTCAACCCTTTTTAGCTTGGATATACATAATTAAATTAAAAAAATGCCCAAAAAATCAAAAGTGGAAAAAAAAATTCCGATTCTCTTGTTGTCGTGACTTAATATGAAATGTGTGAAATTAATAACTATCTTCAACCTTTTTTAGCTTGAATATACATAATTAAATTAATTACTGCAGAAGAAAAACAAAAAAAAAATTAATTCTTTGTAGAATTATATAATAGAAATTTGATGCTTGAACCAAATATTTAATTTCCTACTTACGTAATTTACTTCTGATATGATTATATCATGTCTTTTTTTATCTTTTGTTTTCAATTTTTTTTTGATTAAAAAATTTGGTGGTTTGAAAAAAATAGAATAAATTGTAAAATTTAAAGGCTTTTGAAAATTCTTGTAAGTTTTTTGAAATAATTTTATGATAGTTAAATTATTTGGTTTTTTTAACTCAATTTAATTCTTTCAATAACAATTAAATATGTCATAGAAGCTAACTAATTCTTTATTTATGAGAGGTAGGATAGAAATTTAAAAAAATATATATATATTTTGGTTTTGAATAAAAAATTTGAAAGAAAAAAGATGTAGAACGCAGGAGCTAGTGAGCTACGTACCTACATGCGTGTTTCACTTGGTCTTTCGGAAAGTCCCGCGTGCCATGTTGGTTATGTTTCGGTTACGTATATTTTCTGTGTAGTAGTAGTAGCAGCAGTAACAGCAGCCGCCGCCATGGCATATTTTTTTTGTCCGGTTTGATATCTTGGTTGCTTTGCGGTTCGGTAGGAGGAGGACTTGGTCGTCTATTATCCGAAATGTGACATGGCATCTTTGATTACTCCCGGTTTGGTATTTTTGCTTTGTTGCGGTTTGGTAGGAGGAGGAGGAGGAATTGAAGTTTTCGGTTTGGTAGGTGGAGTAGGAGGAGGAGCACTTGGTCGCCTGTTTTCCCAAATGTTCCGCGGCGTTTTCGCTTTCTTTCGGTTTGGTATTTTTCTTGTGTTTCGATTCGGTAGGAAGAATTGAAGTATCCATGACATTTTTGTTTTTTTCCGGTTTGGTAGGAGGAGAGTAAGAGGAGGAGTACTTGGAATTCTGGGTTTCGAAATGGCTCGCGGCTTCTTGGATTACTTCCGGTTTGGTATTGTTCTTGTGTTTCGGTTTGGTTGGAGGAGGAGGAGGAGGAGGAATTGAAGTATCGAAATGGCTCGCGGCTTCTTTGATTACTCCCGGTTTGGTATTGTTCTTGTGTTTCGGTTTGGTTGGAGGAGGAGGAGGAGGAGGAATTGAAGAATCGAAATGGCTCGTGGCTTCTTCGATTACTCCCGGTTTGGTATTGTTCTTGTGTTTCGGTTTGGTAGGAGGAGGAGGCGGCGGAGGAGGGGGAGGAGGATGAGGAGGAAGAGGAGGAGGAGGAGGAAATGAAGTATCGATGACAGGTCGGTTCTTTTGCTGTTTGGTATCTTGCTGGTTGTGTTGCGTTTTGGTAGGAGAAGAGGAGGAAGAGGAGGAGGACTTGGTGGTCTGGTTTTTGAAATGTGCCGCCCCATCTTTTATTTTTTCCGGTTTGGTATATTGTCTGTGTTGCGGTTTGGAAGGAGGAAGAGAAATTGAAGTATCCCATGTATTTTTTGTTATCTTGTGGTTTGGACCCAAAGGCAGGGTTTCCCTTTCTTTTTGCAGCTGGAAGTGGAGGAGGAGGAGGAGCAGCAGCTGGAGGTGGAGGAAGAGGAGAACGAAGAGGAGGAAGCGGGGGCTCTCTTTCTTATACGTAGTATTGCTCATACATTTCGCGGTGTCTTTCGGAGTTGAACACATTTCTCTCTCTTCACATGCAGGAAGCCACACAATAGGTTTTTCCTCTTTGCATGCTCAAAATTCATCATCATACTAATAAGCAATAATCAATTCTAACAGTTAAACGAAACGTGGGAATCTAGTCACGTGATCTTGTTTCTTCTATTATCACATTCACACTTTCACAACCATGCATTCTCCATCGTTTCATAGTACATACTCACTTAGACACACATTTTTTTCTTTGAATCTTAGTGCATGATATTTGTATCGTTATTATTGTACTTTAAATTAATAAAATACTGATTATCACTCTATAGGAAGGCTCGAACCCGTAATTTTTTAGATGAGTACGGAGAGATTATATCATTTGAATTATAATTTATTAGTATTACTAATTTTTATTTAATTTATATTTTTATAACAATTATATATATATATATTATTAAATAATAAAATATTTTTTTTATAATACCTCAAATGTTAATAAAACTATTTTAATAAAATTTAACTGTCTCAATTTTCCAGCAATTGCGGCAAAAATTCGAATTCCTTTTAAATTTTTCTCTTCATCAATGATAACTGCGATATTATCATTATATTATATTATTATGCTATTATTACGTTTAGGTTCTTTATATAAGTACGTACAATTACAACTCTAATTATTTTTTATCTTTTTAAAGATATATTTAGTACCGCTTCTTTGATTACAGCAATACAACAACAATGTCTCCAATATATATTAAGATGTTCTCTCACTTATATTTTGCTCTTATCTCATATTTACTTTGGTTTTTCTCTAAAAAATACCCTTTTTTCATTATTAACATTTGAATCCAGAAATTATTAATTATGAAACTAAAACATTTATCATCCTGACTAGTCACATACCACTTATTATATACACGCTAAAAGCGATCAGTTGTATATATTCATAATTCACTAGTGTATATATATAATAAAAAAGCTAAAAAAATTAGCCAACAGAAAAGGATATAATCGGATATCCATCAATTCCCATAGAAAAGGGTTACACTATATGAAAATAGTTTAATGGTTTTATGTCTTATTTTATTTATCCTTATTTATAAAGTCAATTTATTTATACTCTAAATAAAATAGAAATAATATTCAATTTAATTTTTTAATTTATACATGAGTCTTAATTTAGTCTCTGAAATTTTAACTGCTTCTATTTAATCCCCAAACTTTATAAATGTAATTCACGTTAGTCCCTAAATTGATTTTTGATGCACAAACATTAACAAAATACTGACGTGGACAGCCAAATACTACGTTAAACTTTGTAAAATGATGTCTTTTTTGTTTTGACATTCTAATAGTCCAAATAAATCATAAGTAGTACTTATTAAAATTTTTTCTCCTAAAACAAGTGATCCGGCATGGACTATTTAACATCAAAACCATAATGACATCGTTTTATAAGTTCCAGTATGGTATTTGATTATCCATGTATGTCAGTGCTTTATTAATGTTTTTGTACTAGTGCTTTATTAATGTTTTTGTACTGAAAATTGTCTCATGGACTGATGTGAGTTTCGTTTGCAAAGTTTGGGGACTAAAGAAGAATAATTAAAATTTTACAGACTAAATTGAAGTTCGAGTACAAGTTCAGGAACCAAATTAAGTATTAACTCAAACAAAATATATATAGATGTCATCTATATATAGAATTCATTTACAGCACCTATGAACGATCATTTTTCACACTTTTTCACCTCTCTTCTCTCTCTTAGTCTTTTTCTTGACATATTTAAATTATTTAGATTTTATGGCACGTATCGATGTACGGCAGGACAATATCAACCGCCTGAATATGACATAGCATATCACTGAAGTAATCAATTTTTTGGTTAGCGTTGTTATATGACTAGAATAGTTAGGGTAGTTTTATGAATTTAACATCATAATATGTATGACTAAAATAGTTGCTAGTTTAGTTAGATGGGTTAGTTGCTAGTTTAGTTTTTATTAGTTGTTGGTATTTATTTTTGGTAACTTATTTTTACCAGATATTAATTTTAAATAATTTTTTAAATGTTTTATTTAAAAAATAAATATACGACAATAAATTTTAGTTTAATATGTATGCTAGGAAATAGTTTAGTAATTTCAAAAATAAATAAATATGATATTTGAAATAATTGTTTAAGAAATTTTCATTTCTTATTTTGTGTTTATATTTTTTTATTTTATTTTTAAATATACCGTTTAGTAATTTAATTTTTATTTTAACAGAGGTCTCGCTTCCTACTTTCTAGATGAGTTAGCCACATTCTTATACCACCGAACACCATTCTTCCTTGTCTGAGGGAGGTTGGGTTTAGTGATATGGCGTAGCTCAGAGATTCTGTGTTTGACAACACCCTAATTTCTACATTTGTGGAGCGTTGCTGTTTAGAGACCCATACTTTTCACCTGTCTTAGGTGAGTGCACCATCGAACACCCTCCAGAATATTGCGTACCACCTTGGATTACGCATCAATGAGAGACAATGGGTGGCTGCTTAAGGGACTTCCAGACATAGTACCAACATCGGACGTGGGAGTGGATAGAGGTACTCCTCAGTTCCAGGCCTATGCATATTCAGCAGGGAAAGCAGAGAAATTAAAGGAGTCATTCTCTATCAAGCTAACATGACTTAGGGATAGAGTGCAGCACATGCCAGTAGGGATAGTACACGAGGTGTTACATCTTACTGCTGATCGGAAGTTACCTGATGACAGATAAGTGGAACAATCAGATTCACATCGAGTGGCTTCCCTTTTTGGCTGACTTTGATAGGTGTTACAGTTTGTCATGGGATTTCGCCGTGCTTGTACAAACATATCACTCCTTGTGTTTTGCAGTACATCGGTCTACCACAGACATTACTGGATGCATGCCGCTACTGATGTTGTGGACATACTATCAGTTTCCAGCATGGTGCCCACCCGAGAGACAGACACCGACCTTTCCATTGGCTGTGAGGTATATGTTTGTACATGGCTTCTCATCTGGTCATTCTTAGTAGTTTGATTTTATTGTTTGCATAGAGTGATGTATGTATAACTTGTTATTGTTGCACATGTTCAACACAGAGACTCCAAGGGTATCCTATTGTAAATTGTCTACAATGCACATGGTACTTTGCTCGATCAGACTCCGCAACCATGTACTTGCACTCCTTCAAATGTTGTAATTCTTCACACCTAGCATAATAGTCTCCTTGCTCTTGAATCTATGACCAATACAAAACTCTACTCTGCTGTATGTGTTGTAATCATCTCCTCCCATGTTGAAAAATGGAGTATCTCATGCATTGCGTTAAGATTTAGCATGTGATAGCAGCTAGCTACCAGCTGACAACTCCAGAACTGGTCCTGGGCCAAGCAAAAGATGTCAAAATATTTCACTTATCAGGGTCTCAAGTACAAAGTCCTCCTCATCTTCAGCATAACTACTTTTTGCTGTTAGCAACGTATTATTCTTCCGACTCCTTGTTGTCCATGTCCATGTGTTCAACTGGACTAGCACATTACAGAAGGGATGGTGTAAGAGTGGGTCATCTCAAACAAAACTCGAATGCCCCAAACTATTACCACCTATGCCACCTACCTCTGTAGAAAAGCTCCATTATTTGTTGGACTATGATTCTCCCATGAACATCAAATATTAGCCGCACATGCTCATCGCTATCAAGCAAAAAAAAAAACCCCCGAAAATGAAATACTATTTTCTATCAATGCTAACAACCTATATCCAACTCTTCCAACTTTCTTTGTCCCATCAACACCTATACTCGTCAATATTAAGCTCTTTAACTCAGACAGAAAACTTAAATGATAAGTGCAGAAAAGGATAAGATTATTACACTCAAATACGTACAACCATATCATCACTGTTTCTCATGTATGACAATTAGAATATGTACTCATAAAAGTAAATTAATCACTATATATTTTTATTAAACTTATTTAAAAGAAATAAGAAGAATGGAAAAGAATGAATGAATTTTTTGTGAAGAGGGCTAACACTTGTAGATCCTTTTATAGCTAGTTAAAATATGTCGTACTATATCTCATTTACAATGTAAACGTATCGACTTTATATATATCTCATTTACACTATAAACGAGATATGTAGATTTTTTTGTCTTCTACGTGTCACTGATGTGTCAGTGATGCACCCATTTGATTGGTTTAATATATGTGCCTTATCTTGTTTTGCAAAGTCAAGTCGTTTACACTGTAAATGAGATATATCACTGAACGCAAAAAAAAGTAAGTTTCTTTAAATTATCTATATTAATAAATAAAGTAATTAACTTATTTATTCAAAAAAAATCCACTAGAACTTAGGTGATTCGACAAAGTTATTTTTGGTTTTTTAGAACAAAACTATGGGTAAATACTGTGTGTTTTGAAGGCATTAGACCTTAGAGGGTGAAGTGAAAAAGAAGAGAAATAAAAGAGAGAATGAAAGAGTGAAGAGTGAAAGGTGATTTTATTGAATTAGTGAAAATGACAAAAATCAACTAATATAAGCATGAGAGTTGCTATTTATAGAGTAACTAATAGAACCTTCTAGCACCTACTGTTAGCTTCCAACTAACTAACTAAGAGAATAACAGAAAGGGGGTAAAAGTGACTTCTGCTGACTCAGCAGAGTTAACAAAATAATAGAATTAATCAAGCCTTGCACACTCATGCTGATCACACCATAACTCCTATCATCATCTCTAGTTGTCTTCATTCTACTTTGTCTGCTGCTGAATAATCTTCATTCTCATTGCTAGTGATCTGTTGCTGATCATTGACACTGAGCTTGGCTCGAAAGTGAAGAAAGCTCTTAGAGGGCACTATCTTCGTGAGAATGTTAGCCACCTGAACTAATCCCGAAATGTGACACACTCGAATTTCTTTATTATTTACATGATCTCTAACAAAATGCAGGTCTATTTCAAAATGTTTTAGACTTAGAGTGTAGGATAGGAATACCAACAAGAAAAAAGCACTCAAATTATCATAGTCCAATATTGGTGCCTCTGTCAAGGGAAATAACAACTCGGGGTAAGTATGGTTTTGGTACCTAAAGTTTATCGCCAGAATCGAAACCGTCTCTCATCTAATTTTCGATTTAAAATCATCCTTAACGTTTTTTTCGTATTAAAATCGTCCTTTTTATTTAAATTTTTAATTTAATTCCTAAACTACCCCTACTTTAAAAAAGGAGTAAGTATTGTTTTGGTCCCTAACGTTGAGGCTGAAATCGAAACCGTCCCTCATCTAATTGTCAATTAAAATCATCCTTAACGTTTTTTTTCGTATTAAAATCGTCCTTTTTAATTTTTTTGGACAAAAATACCCTCACCACTACCAACACAATTACCTCCTCCACCATTACCACCACCACCAACACCAACACCACCGCCACAACCAGCACCAACACCACCACCACCACTAGCACCACCACCACCACCAACACCACCACCAACACCAAAAAAGCAAGAAAGCAGAAGCAAGATGAGGCGGCGAACAAGAAAGCGATGCAGATGAGGTGGCTCCTATATCCCTCGCGATCCCTGATGAGCGGATAATTTATACGCTTTTTGGCATTATTTTTAGGTAGTTTTTAGTAGGATCTAGCTACTTTTTGGGATGTTTTTATTAGTTTTGATGCAAAATTCATATTTCTGGACTTTACTATGAGTTTGTGTGTTTTTCTGTAATTTCAGGTATTTTTTTGCAGAAATTGAGAGACCTGAGCAAAAATCTGATCAGAGGGTGAAAAAAGGACTGCTGATGCTGTTGGATTCTGACCTCCCTGCACTCGAAATAGATTTTCTGGAGCTACAAAAATCCAAATGGCGCGCTCTTAATTGCGTTGGAAAGTAGACATTCAGGGCTTTCCAGCAATATATAATAGTTCACACTTTATTTGAGTTTAAATGACGCAAACTGGCGTTCAACGCCAGCTCCATGCTGCATTCTGGAGTAAAACGCCAGAAACACGTCACAAACCAGAGTTAAACGCCAAAAACACGTTACAACTTGGCGTTTAACTCCAAAAGAAGTCTCTACACGTGTAAAGCTCAAGCTCAGCCCAAGCACACACCAAGTGGGCCCCGGAAGTGGATTTCTGCATCAATTGCTTATCTCTGTAACCCTAGTAGCTAGTTTAGTATAAATAGAACTTTTTACTATTGTATTCAGTATCTTTGGATGATCATCATCTTTTGATCACGTTTGGGGAGGCTGGCCATTCGGCCATGCCTGGACCTCCAGTTCTTATGTATTTTCAACGGTGGAGTTTCTACACACCATAGATTAAGGTGTGGAGCTCTGCTATTGATAAACCACTATTTTATGGTTTATATTGTATTTAATTGAGTGGTTTTTATCAAGTCTTTGCCCACTTATTCATATGATTTGTGTGATTTTACAATTCCTTCCCAAATTGTTCTATGACTGAAAACTTGCTTCCTAAAGACCTTTTAGTTGTATATTTTCATCTTCCTTCGTACCATTCGATGCCGTGATCTGTATGTTAAGTGTTTCAGACTTCATAAGGCAGGAATGGCGTAGGGAATGAAGAGGAAGCGTGCAAAAATGGAAGGAACACAAGGAATTAAGGAGATGACCAGCGAGAAGTCACGCGGTCGCATGGCTCGCGCGACCGCGTGAAATGGAAGAAATCAGAGTGACGCGCTCGCTTGCCTGAGGTGACCGCGCAGTTTGGAAGCTGCACGAACGACGCGAATGCATGGACAATGCGCACGCGTGGTACGAGAAACGCTGAGTGATGCGAACGCATGGGCAACGCGGCTGCGTGACGTGCGCGATCTGCAAAAAATTACAGAATACGTTGGAGACAGTTTCGGGCCGCATTTTGACCCAGATTTCAGTCCAGAAACACAGATTAAAGTCAGGAAATATGCGGAGACTTCAGATTAGACACACAACACACTTTTCACAATTTAGATGTAGTTTTAGAGAGAGAGGCTCTCTCATTTTTCTTAGGATTAGGATTAGGATTAGGATTTTTAGAAATTAGGATTTAATTCAACTCTTCATCAGGTTCAATAATTTATGTTTCTCTTCTATTTTTGTTTACTCTGAAGCTTTTATTTGTATTTGATTTATGTTGTCCAATTGGCTTATGAACTTTTCCATGTTAGATTTTACTACTTTGAATGTATGTTATTTGAGGTATTCCAGATATTTATGATTTTAATTTAGCTTTCTACATTCTTGGCTTTGGTTAAGAAATCAGTAACTCTTGAGTTATCAAACTCAACGTGATCGATAATCGCTATCTTTGCCAATTAGCTTGAACTTCTATAATCCCAATCTTTTTCTAGGAATTAACTAGGATTTGAAGATCAAACTAATTAGCCACTTGACCTTCCTTTGCAACAGCAGAGGTTAACTAAGTGGAGTTAAGATTCAATTTTCGTCATCAAACTAATTAGCCACTTGACCTTCCTTACAGTTATTTATTCATTTTTCTTATCATTTATCATACTTGTTCCTCACTTTCAAAACCCCCAATTTACAAACTCATAACCAATAATAAGAACATACCTCTCTGCAATTCCTTGAGAAGACGACCCGAGGTTTAAATACTCGGTTATCAATTTTAAAGGGGTTTGTTACTTGTGACAACCAAAAATTTTGTAAGAAAGGATTCTTGTTGGTTTAGAAGCTATACTTACAACGCGATTTTATAAAATTCTTTACTAGCAAAAATCCTCTCTTCAAAATGGCGTCGTTACCGGGGAATTGCAAACGTGTGCCTTATTATTGGTTATTGTAAATATTTTTTTCAAAAATTTTTTTTTTCAGATTTTTATTTTAAAATTTTTATCTTATCTTATCTTATCTTATTTCAAAATCAAATTTCAAATTTCAAATCTTTTTCAAAAAAAAAAATCATATCTTTTTCAAAAATCTTATCTTATATTTTTTTTTTTCAAAAATCATATCTTTTTCAAAATCTTATCTTATCTTTTTCAAAAATCATATCTTTTTCAAAAATATTTTCTTATCTTTTTCAAAAATCATATTTTTTCAAAATATTTTCTTTTTTTATTAATTTTATTTTTATTTTGTCCTACTACTATGAACTCTCACCCCTTTGGCTATGAGTCTGGTTACAATTATGTTGCAGGTAGAGGAAATTACAATGAGAACAGGCATCAAGGTTGGAACAATCAAAGATGGGAGGAGCCACAAGGATTTGATCAACCCTCATGGCAACAACCACCTCCAATGGACTATCAACAACCGTTCTGTGATGCATATCAAGGCAATGGCTATGGTGAGCACTCTTTTGATTATCAACAACCACCACCATATGCCTATGAACCTCCTCCTCAACATGATTTTGGACCACCATACTCACAAGCCCCCTTCCGCCATTCACCTCCATATGACCCTAATCCTCATTCACCATACCAACCACCCTATGAACCGTATGAACCATATATAGAACCACCCCAATTCTACCCCAATTACTCCCAAGAACCACCACCTCAATATAAAGCATCTCCATATCCATCAATCCAAGAGCAATATGGTCTTACTTATGATATCCAAGTGAAACAAGAGTCAAGGGATCATTTCCAGAAAATAGTAGATCGATTTCATGCAACCCTTCATCAATTGAATCAAGCGATAAATCAATTAGCTTCCTGACGTTCGGACACTCAAGAAACCCCCATGGCTTCATGTGGACAATCTAATGAAGAACGTAGCATGAAGGAGACACTAGAGACTCCAGTGGACAGTAAGGAGCATGAATTTGTACTGGAACAAGCGGAGGAAGCCAGAATTATTGAAGAAGAAGAAGTGGTTAAAGACTTAGGAGATGCTGAACCTCCATTGGAAAGTCCATTCATAAAGCCTCCTTCCAAGATGCTTGAAATTAATGTTGAGGAGGGTGTACAACCTCCAAGGCATGTCATGGTTAAAGACTTGGAAGAGGTTGATCAAGAGATGGAGATTCAAGAAGAAAAAGCACAACGTCCCATGCTCTTGAAAAGCAGTGAAGAGGAGATTGAATTGGAAGAAAGCTACCAAGAGGAAGAGGTTGATATTAGAGAAGAGTGCAAAGAGGTGGAAGATGTCGAAGAAGAGTACAAGGGAGTGGAGCTTGCACGTTCATTAGACACACCTCCCCCTAAGTTGCCATCATCCTTCACAACATTCAAGTGGGTAAAATTCATATCCATCAGCTTTCTAATTCCACTTGAATACAGGATACTGGAGACAGACGGTCAGCTTAGAGCTCTTTGTGGCATTAAGAGTAAGAGGAAAATGGTTAGTGGTAAGCATTGTCCTGTAAGGTTCGTTATAGTTGAAAGCTCAAAGTTTAAACGGAAAGGTTAGTGTAAAGCTCAATTGAATGGGTCTAGAAAGCTGTTTGGTGGCTGCAGTGAGAATTCAAATTACTTATCACCCAGCTGAAAAAATACAGATCATGACAAAAATGGGTGCAAAAGCAAGATTTGGGACCCCGGAATTTAGTCTAGAAATCAACACTCTTGGGGCCTTGTCACTTGCTTTAACTTACTTGAAGGATTTCTGCGCCTAGTTTGGGATCCCGGAGGCCATTGGAATCACAAACATTGGTGGAGATTCCTGGATGAGTTCAAGCACAAGCCACCATAACAAAGGACTTCCCAAATGTCCAACTTAAGGACTTTAACTAAAAGTGCTAGGTGGGAGACAACCCACCATGGTATGATCGTTCCTTTTCTTCAATTATGATTTTATTTCGGTTTGTTTGTTTTTGAGTTTTATTTTATTCTATTTTCATTGAACCTGGAACTATTCATAGCATCCACATTATCATTGCATTTTGCATCTTGCATAAAAAAAAAATTCACGCGACGCGACCGCGTCATCAACGTGTCCGCGTCGCAGGTGGCTCAGAAAGAATAAGAAAGCGAACAGAGAGTCACGCAGGAGCGTGGCTGGAGGTGCACCTTTGGCACAAATCATCCAACGCGACCGCATTGCTGACGCGTCCGCGTCGCTGACGCGTCCGCGTCACATGGGAAACATTGGCCTCCCACGCATCCGCGTCACCCACGCGGCCACGTGACTTGGTAATCGACGTGAAAAGGGTGCATAGCCGAAAGTTATGCTGGAGTGGTGCTGGATTAGTGCTACACTGATGAGCGGATAATTTATACGCTTTTTGGCATGGTTTTTAGTATGTTTTAGTTAATTTTTATTATTTTTTATTAGTTTTTAGTTAAAATTCACTTTTCTGGACTTTACTATGAGTTTGTGTGTTTTTCTGTGATTTCAGGTATTTTCTGGCTGAAATTGAGGGACCTGAGCAAAAATCTGATTCAGAGGCTGAAAAGGACTGCAGATGCTGTTGGATTCTGACCTCTCTGCACTCGAAGTGGATTTTCTGGAGCTACAGAAGCCTAATTGGCGCACTCTCAATTGCGTTGGAAAGTAGACTTCCTGGGCTTTCCAGCAATATATGATAGTCCATACTTTGCCCAAGTTTTGATGGCCTAAACTAGCGTTCCAAATCAGCTCAAAACTGCCCGGCGTTTAACGCTGGAACTGGCACAAAAATGGGAGTTAAACGCCCAAACTGGCACAAAAGCTGGCGTTTAACTCCAAGAAAAGTCTCTACACATAGAAGCTTCAATGCTCAGCCCAAGCACACACCAAGTGGGTCCGAAAGTGGATTTTTATGTTATTTACTCATTTCTGTAAACCCTAGGCTACTAGTTCTCTATAAATAGGACCTTTTGCTATTGTATTTTCATCTTTCGATCTTTGATCATCTTGAGATCTTTGAATCTTTTGATCACGTTTGGGGGCTGGCCTCACGGCCATGCCTAGACCTTGTTCTTATGTATTTTCAACGGTGGAGTTTCTACACACCATAGATTAAGGTGTGGAGCTCTGCTGTACCTCGAGTATTAATGCAATTACTATTGTTCTTCTATTCAATTCAGCTTATTCTTGTTCTAAGATATTCATTTGCGCCCAAGAACATGATGAATGTGATGATTATGTGACACTCATCATCATTCTCACTTATGAACACGTGCCTGACAACCACTGTCGTTCTACAAGCAAACAAGGCTTGAATGTTTATCTCTTGGATCCCTTAATCGGAATCTTCGTGGTATAAGCTAGAATTGATGGCGGCATTCAAGAGAATCCGGAAGGTCTAAACCTTGTCTGTGGTATTCTGAGTAAGATTCAATGATTGAATGACTGTGACGAGCTTCAAACTTCTGAAGGCTGGGCGTTAGTGATAGACGCAAAAGAATCACTAGATTCTATTCCAACCTGATTGAGAACCGACAGATGATTAGCCGTGCTGTGACAGAGTGCGTTGAACATTTTCACTGAGAGGACGGGACTGTAGCCACTGACAATGGTGATGCCCAACATACAGCTTGCCATGGAAAGGAGTAAGAAGGATTGGATGAAGACAGTAGGAAAGCAGAGAGACGGAAGGGACAAGCATCTCCATACGCTTGTCTGAAATTCTCACCAATGAATTACATTAGTATCTCTATCTTTATTTTATATTTTATTCATATATCCTCCTTAACCATTTGAGTCTGCCTGACTGAGATTTACAAGGTGACCATAGCTTGCTTCATACCAACAATCTCCGTGGGATCGACCCTTACTCGCGTAAGGTTTATTACTTGGACGACCCAGTGCACTTGCTGGTTAGTTGTGCGAAGTTGTGATAAAGAGTTGAGATTGCAATTGAGCGTACCATGTTGATGGCGCCATTGATGATCACAATTTCGTGCACCAAGTTTTTGGCGCCGTTGCCGGGGATTGTTGAGTTTGGACAACTGACGGTTCATCTTGTTGCTTAGATTAGGTATTTTTTCTTCAGAGTTCTTAAGAATGAATTCTAGTGTTTCAAGGTGATGTTCTTATCATCACCAAAGCTGATTGATTCTCAACAATTTAGCTCTTGAATGCAATGTCCTGCTGAAGCTTGGCTAGCCATGTCTAATTTCTTTAGACTAAAGCTTTAGACTAACATTGCATGATTCCTGGAATTCTCATTAAGAATTTTGATATCTTTATTTTCTTTTCCACTTAATTTTCGAAAAAAACCAAAAAAATTTTCAAAATAATAAAAACCAAAAATATTTCATGTTTCTTGTTTGAGTCTAGTGTCTCATTTTAAGTTTGGTGTCAATTGCATGTTTCTATTCTTCTTGCATTCATTCATGTGTCTTAATTGATCTTCAAGTTGTTCTTGATGATTTCCTTGCTCTGATCTTTAAATTCTCTTGTCTTGAGTGTTTTATTGTTTCTCATATGCATTCTCATTTTGTTAGTGTCAATAGTATACAAACTTCTAAGTTTGGTGTCTTGCATGCATTGTCTGTTTGATTTTAGTTGTATTTTAATTATTTCTCATAAAAAAAAATTCAAAAAAATTTTTCTTTGTGTCTTTTCAAGTCAATAATACAGAGAATTGAAGATTCAGAACATTCAGCAGAGGAATTACACAGAAAAAAGCTGGGCGTTCAAAACGCCCAGTGAGGAAGAAAAACTGGCGTTTAAACGCCAGCCAGGGTGCCTGGCTGGGCGTTTAACGGCCAAAAGGGGTGAGTTTTGGGCGTTAAACGCCAGAATGTATACCATTCTGGGCGTTTAACGCCAGGATGGCACAAGAGGGAAGATTTTGTTTTTAATTCAAATTTTTTTCAAGTTTTCAAAATTTTTCAAAATCAAATCTTTTTCAAATCATATCTTTTCAATCATATGTTTTCAAAATCAATTTCTTTCCATTTTCAAAAATACTTGCTAACAATTAAGGATTTGATTCAACATTTCAAGTATGTTACCTTTTCTGTTGAGAAAGGTTTAATGTCTGAATCATATCTTTTCTTGTTAGCCAAGTCATTAGTTTTCAAAATCAAATCTTTTTAAATTGTTTTTCAAATCATATCTTCTAAATCATATCTTTTTAAAACCATAACTTTTCAATCATATCTTTTTAATCGCATCTTTTTCAAAATAGTTTTCAATCATATCTTTTTAATTTCTAATTTCAAAATCTTTTTCAAAAATCACTTTATTTCTTTCCCTATCATATTTTTTGAAAATCATCAATCATTTTTTTCAAAATTTTTTTAAAACCTTTTTAATTAATTTTCGAAAATTTCTTCCCCTCTTCTCATATCCTTCTATTTATGGACTAACACTCTTCCTTAATGCACAATTCGAACTCCATCTTTTTTGATAAGTTCGAATTTTCTACCTCTTCCTTCTATTTTCTTTTCCTCTGACACCTCAAGGAATCTCTATACTGTGACATAGAGGATTCCATATTTTCTTGTTCTCTTCTCTTTCATATGAGCAGGAGCAAAGACAAAAGTATTCTTGTTGAGGCTGACCCTGAACCTGAAAGGACCTTGAAGCGAAAGCTAAGAGAAGTTAAGACACAACTCTCTATAGAGGACCTAACAGAAATCTTCAAAGAAGAAGAACCCATGGCAGCCGAAAACAACAACAATGCCAACAATGCAAGGAAGGTGCTTGGTGACTTTACTACACCTACTCCCGACTTCTATGGGAGAAGCATCTCTATCCCTGCCATTGGAGCAAACAACTTTGAGCTTAAGCCTCAATTAGTTTCTCTAATGCAACAGAATTGCAAGTTCCATGGACTTCCACTGGAAGATCCTCATCAGTTTTTAGCTAAATTCTTGCAAATCTGTGACACTGTCAAGACTAATGGGATTGACTCTGAGGTCTACAGACTTATGCTATTCCCTTTTGCTGTAAGAGACAGAGCTAGGATATGGTTGGACTCACAACCTAAAGAAAGCCTGAACTCTTGGGAAAAGCTAGTCAATGCCTTCTTGGCAAAGTTCTTTCCACCTCAAAAATTGAGTAAGCTTAGAGTGGAAGTCCAAACCTTCAGACAGAAGGAAGGTGAATCCCTCTATGAAGCTTGGGAAAGATACAAACAATTGATCAAAAAGTGTCCTTCTGACATGCTTTCTGAATGGAGCATCATAGGTATCTTCTATGATGGTCTGTCTGAACTGTCCAAGATGTCATTGGATAGCTCTGCTGGAGGATCTCTTCATCTGAAGAAGACGCCTGCAGAAGCTCAAGAACTGATTGAAATGGTTGCAAATAACTAATTCATGTACACTTCTGAAAGGAACCCTGTGAACAACGGGACGAATCAGAAGAAAGGAGTTCTTGAGATTGATACTCTGAATGCCATATTGGCTCAGAACAAAATATTGACTCAGCAAGTCAATATGATTTCTCAAAGTCTGTCTGAAATGCAAGCTGCACCAGGCAGTACTAAGGACGCTTCATCTGAAGAAGAAGCTTATGATCCTGAGAACCCTTCAATGGAAGAGGTGAATTACATGGGAGAACCCTATGGAAATACCTATAATCCTTCATGGAGAAATCATCCAAATCTCTCATGGAAGGATCAACAGAGACCTCAACAAGGTTTCAACAACAATAATGGTGGAAGAAACAGGTTTAGCAATGGCAAGCCTTTTCCATCATCTTCTCAGCAACAGACAAAGAATTCTAAGCAGAGCCACTCTGACTTAGCAACCATGGTCTCTGATCTAATAAAAACCACTCAAAGTTTCATGACTGAAACAAGGTCCTCCATTAGGAATTTGGAGGCACAAGTGGGACAGCTGAGCAAGAAAATTACTAAACTCCCTCCTAGTACTCTTCCAAGCAATACAGAAGAGAATCCAAAAGGAGAATGCAAGGCCATTAACATGACCAACATGGCCGAACTTGGAGAGGAGGAAGAGGCAGTGATCGCCACTGAGGAAGACCTCAATGGACGTCCACTAGCCTCCAATGAGTTCCCTAATGAGGAACCATGGGAATCTGAGGCTCATACTGAGACCATAGAGATTCCATCTGATTTACTTCTGCCATTCATGAGCTCTGATGAGTATTCTTCCTCTGAAGAGGATGAATATGTCACTGAAGAGCAAGTTGCTAAGTACCTTGGAGCAATCATGAAGCTAAATGACAAGTCATTTGGTAATGAGACTGGGGAGGATGAACCCCCTTTGCTCACCAAAGAACTGGATGACTTGACTAGGCAGAGATTACCTCAAAAGAGACAGGATCCTGGCAAGTTTTCAATACCTTGTACCATAGGCACCATGACCTTTAAGAAGGCTCTGTGTGACTTAGGTTCAAGTATAAACCTCATGCCTCTCTCTGTAATGGAGAAGCTAGGGATCTTTGAGGTGCAAGCTGCAAGAATCTCACTAGAGATGGCAGACAAATCAAGAAAACAAGCTTATGGACTTGTAGAGGATGTTCTAGTAAAGGTTGAAGACCATTACATCTCTGCTAATTTCATAGTCCTAGAGACTGGGAAGTGCATGGATGAATCCATCATCCTTGGCAGACCCTTCCTAGCCACAGCAAAGGCTGTGATTGATGTGGACAGAGAAGAATTAATCATTCAAGTGAATGAAGAATCTTTTGTGTTTAAGGCTCAAGGATATCCCTCTGTAACCATGGAGAGGAAGCATGAAGAGCTTCTCTCAAAACAGAGTCAAACAGAGCCCCCACAGTCAAACTCTAAGTTTGGTGTTGAGAGGCCACAACCAACTTCTAAGTTTGGTGTTGAACCCCCACATTCAAACTCTAAGTTTGGTGTTGGGAGGTTCCAACATTGCTCTGAGAACCTGTGAGGCTCCATGAGAGACCACTGTCAAGCTACTGACGTTAAAGAAGCGCTTGTTGGGAGGCAACCCAATGTTATATTTAATCTACTTTCCTTTGTTATTTTATGTTTTCTGTAGGTTGATGATCATAGGAAGTCACAAAATCAATTGAAAAAGCAAAAACAGAATGAAAAACAGAAAGAAAAATAGCACACCCTGGAGGAAAACCTTGCTGGCGTTTAAACGCCAGTAAGGGCAACAAATGGGCGTTTAACGCCCAGTCTGGCACCATTCTGGGCGTTTAACGCCAGAAAGGGGCACCAGACTGGCGTTAAATGCCAGGAAAGGGCAAGAAGTTGGCGTTAAACGCCAGAAATGGGCACCAGCCCGGCGTTTAACGCCAGAATTGGCATAAAGAGCATTTTTGCTCGCCACTTGGTGCAGGGATGAATTTTTCTTGACACCTCAGGATCTGTGGACCCCACAAGATCCCCACCTACCTCACCACTCTCTCTCTTCTTCACCCATTCACCAATCACCTCAACACCTCTTCCCCAAAAACCCCTCACCTATCAAATCCCACTATTCTCTTCACCACTCACATCCATCCTTCATAAAACCCCACCTACCTTACCATTCAAATTCAAACCACTTTCCCTCCCAAACCCACCCATACATGACCGAACCCTACCCCTCTCTCCACCCCTATATAAACCCATCTTCACTCCTTCATTTTCACACAACCTAAACACTACTTCTTCTCCCTTGGCCGAACCACAAAGCCACCTCCATCTCCTCTATTTCTTCTTCTTCTACTCTCTTCTTTCTTCTTTTGCTCGAGGACGAGCAAACCTTTTAAGTTTGGTGTGGTAAAAGCATTGCTTTTTGTTTTTCCATAACCATTTATGGCACCTAAGGCCGGAGAAACCTCTAGAAAGAGGAAAGGGAAGGCAAAAGCCTCCTCTTCCGAGTCATGGGAGATGGAGAGATTCATCTCAAGGGTGCTGATGAGCGGATATTTTATACGCTTTTTGGGGGTAATTTCATGTAGATTTTAGTATGTTTTAATTAGTTTTTAGTTAAATTTTATTAGTTTTTAGGCAAAAATCATATTTCTGGACTTTACTATGAGTTTGTGTATTTTTCTGTGATTTCAGGTATTTTCTGGCTGAAATTGAGGGAGTTGAGCAAAAATCTGAGTTAGGCTGAAAAAGGACTGCTGATGCTGTTGGATCCTGACCTTCCTGCACTCGAAATGGATTTTCTGGAGCTACAGGAGTCCAATTGGCGGGCTCTCAACGGCTTTGGAAAGTAGACATCCAGGGCTTTCCAGCAATATATAATAGTCTATACTTTGCGCGAAGATAGACGACGTAACTTGGCGTTGAACGCCAAGTACATGCTGCTGTCTGGAGTTAAACGCCAGAAACACGTCATGATCCGGAGTTGAACGCCCAAAACACGTCATAACTTGGAGTTTAACTCCAAGAAAAGCCTCTACTCGTGGATAGCTTTAGTCTCAGCCCTAGCACACACCAAGTGGGCCCCAGAAGTGGATTTCTGCACCAATTATCTTAGTTTACTCATATTCTGTAAACCTAGGTTACTAGTTTACTATTTAAACAACTTTTAGAGAATTATTTTGTACCTTATGACATTTTCAGATCTGAATTACTTACTTTTTGATGGCATGAGTCTCTAAACTCCATTGTTGGGGGTGAGGAGCTCTGCAGCGTCTCGATGAATTAATACAATTACCTTGTTTTCCATTCAAACACGCTTGTTCTTATCTAAGATGTTCATTCGCGCTTAATTATGGAGAAGGTGATGATCCGTGACACTCATCACCTTCCTCAATCCATGAACGTGTGCCTGACAACCACCTCCGTTCTACATCAGATTGAATGAGTATCTCTAAGATTCTTTAATCAGAATCTTCGTGGTATAAGCCGGATTGATGGCGGCATTCATGAGAATCCGGAAAGTCTAAACCTTGTCTGTGGTATTCCGAGTAGGATTCTGGGATTGAATGACTGTGACGAGCTTCAAACTCCTAAAGGCTGGGCGTTAGTGACAGACGCAAAAGAATCAATGGATTCTATTCCAACCTGATTGAGAACCGACAGATGATTAGCTGTGCTGTGACAGAGCATAGGAACATTTTCACTGAGAGGAAGGGAGGTAGCCATTGACAACGGTGACACCCTACATAGAGCTTACCATGGAAGGGACCTTGCGTGTGGGAAGAGGATTTCAAGAAAAAGTAGAAATTCAAAGGACAAAGCATCTCCAAAACTCCAACATCTTTCTCATTACTGCACAACAAGTAACGATTTGATTCTCTTTTAATTTTCTAATAATTCCAGACACTTTTACTTTTTACAATTAAATCCAAATAATCTTATTGGCTTCCTGACTAAGATTAATAAAATAAACATAGTTCATTTCAACAAAAATAATCTCCGTGGGATCGACCCTTACTCACGTAAGGTATTACTTGGACGACCCAGTGCACTTGTTGGTTAGTTGTGCAGATTGCAAAAGTGTGATTGCAATTTTGTGCACCAAGTTTTTGGCGCCGTTGCCGGGGATTATTCGAGTTTGAACAACTAAATGTTTATTTTATTTCTTAGATTAGGAATAATTTATTTTTATTGTTATAGAGTTATTAAATCTTGATAGGATAGTTTCTTTTCAAAAATTTCTTTTCAAAATTTATTATTTTTCTTAATTAATTGCTAATTTTTGTGAGTTTAGTGTCTTGTTCTAAGTTTGGTGTCAATTGCATATTTTATATTTTTCTTAAAAAAAAAATTTTTTTCAACTTGTGTTCTTTGTTCTTCATTGATCTTCAAGTTGTTCCTGTTTATTTTTCTTGTTTGATCTCAAGTTTTTCTTGTTTTGTGTCTTTTCTTGTTTTTCTTGTGCTTTTTCAAAACATTAACTTTCAAAAATTTATATTTTTATCCATAAACATGATACATTTTTAAAATCAACATTGAAGTTACTGCCCAATTGGCTGGAGCATTGGTAGTTGTTCTTGATAATTGGGTATCTTCTTTGGAATCTTTTTCAAAAATAATTTTTCTTTGATTGAATCTTGTGCCAAACTCTAAGTTTGGTGTTTTCTTGTTAATCTTTTCATAATTTTCGAAAATTTTATTAAAGTTTTCTAAAAATTTTAAGTTTGGTGTTCTTCCTTTTGTTCTTGGTGTTCTTGTGAATCTTCAAGGTGTTCTTGAGTTTTTTCTTGTGTTTTGATCTTAAAATTTTTAAGTTTGGTGTTCCTTGGTGTTTTCCCTCCAAAATTTTCGAAAATAAGGAGCATTAGATCTAAAAATTTTAAGTCTTGTGTCTTCTGTGTTTTTTTTTTCTCTTTCATCATAAAATTCAAAATTCAAAAAAAAATATCTTTTCTAACTAATTTTGAACTATTTTTTCGAAATTTTTTATTAAAATTCAGATTTCAATTTTAAAATTTTTCAATTTTTATCTTTTTAAGTTAAAAAAAAAATTTATTATCTTTTTCAAAAATATCCTAACCACTTTCTCTCTCCTCACTTTTTCAAAAATCTTCATAAAATATTTTCAAATTCTTATTAATTTTTTTTTATTTTAATTTTCTTATTTTATCTTATTTTTATTTTGGTTTTTATTTTATTTCGAATTTTTTTTATTTATAAACTAAAAATTTAAATCCACATTACCCCTTTACTCCAACATGGACATAAGCGGAAATGAACAGTCCAGGAGGACTCTGGGGTCATATGCTAACCCCACTACTGCTTCATATGGGAGTAGTATCTGTATACCCTCCATTGGAGTTAGTAGCTTTGAGTTGAATCCTCAGCTCATTATCATGGTGCAGCAAAACTGTCAGTATTCTGGTCTTCCACATGAAGAACCTACAGAGTTTCTGGCACAATTTTTGCAAATTGCTGACACAATACATGATAAGGAAGTGGATCAGGATGTCTACAGATTATTACTGTTTCCATTTGCTGTAAAAGATCAAGCTAAGAGGTGGTTAAATAACCAGCCTAAGAACAGCATAAAAATATGGAAGCAGCTGTCAGAAAAATTCCTGAATCACTATTTCCCTCCAAAACGGATGACACAGCTAAGGCTAAGCATCCAAGGCTTCAAACAAGGAGATAATGAATCTCTTTATGATGCCTGGGAAGATACAGAGAGAGAGAAAATGCCCCTCTGAAATATTTTCAGAATGGGTGCAATTAGACATCTTCTACTATGGGCTTACAGAAAAAGCTCAGATTTCTCTAGACCACTCAGCTGGTGGATCTATACATATAAGAAAAACAATTGAAGAAGCTCAAGAGCTTATTGATACAGTTGCCAGAAATCAACATCTGTACCTAAGCAGTGAATCTTCCATGAAAGAAGAAGCTAAAACAGTAACTGCTGAACTCAGTCCGGTGGATCAGGCTAATGAATTCAATCAGCAATTAGACTTTCTAACTCAGCAGCTAGCCGAATTCAAGGAAATATTACAGGAAACAAGAAAGGCTAACAGGAATATGGAAGTGCAATTAAAGCAGACAGAAAAGCAACTGTCAAAACAAATAGCAGAAGAATGCCAAGCAGTTCAATTAAGAAGTGGGAAAACATTAAATACCTCACTTCAAAGCAGCAGGAAACCAAGAAATGAACAAAAGGCTACTCAAAATCCCTCTGAGGACAGTCAGAGCCCAGAGAGGAATAAAGCTGGCGCTGAACGCCCAGACCATGCTCATTCCTGGCGTTCAACGCCAGAGACAAGCATGAATCCGGCGTTGAACGCCCAAAGGGAGCATGATTCTGGCGTTCAAACGCCAGTAACAAACAAGGAGGTGGCGTCTAACGCCACTCCAGCTTCCACCTCTGGTATTCAAATGCCAGTGGGGGATCAATCACATACAAGTGCTGATGACAACCCTTCTAAAAAGGCTTTCCAACCCACTTCTGTAGGTAATAAACCTGCAGCAACTAAGGTTGAGGAATACAAAGCCAAAATGCCGTATCCTCAAAAACTCCGCCAAGCGGAACATGATAAGCAATTTGCCCGCTTTGCATACTATCTCAGGATTCTTGAAATAAAGATTCCATTTGCAGAAGCACTTGAGCAAATACCCTCTTATGCTAAGTTCATGAAAGAGATCTTAAGTCATAAGAAGGATTGGAGGGAAACTAAAAAAGTTTACCTCACTGAAGAATGTAGTGCAGTCATTCTGAAAAGCTTACCTGAGAAGCTTAAAGATCCTGGGAGCTTTATGATACCATGCACATTAGAGGGCACTTGCACCAAGCAAGCTTTATGTGATCTTGGGGCAAGTATCAACCTAATACCTGCATCTACTATTAGAAAGCTTGGTTTAACTGAAGAAATCAAACCAACCAGGATATGTCTTCAACTTGCTGATGGCTCCATTAAATACCCATCAGGCGTGATTGAAGACATGATTGTCAAGGTTGGGCCATTCGCCTTTCCTACTGACTTTGTGGTGCTGGAAATGGAGGAGCACAAGAGTGCAACTCTCATTCTAGGAAGACCTTTCCTGGCAACTGGCCGAACCCTCATTGATGTCCAAAAAGGGGAAGTAACTTTGAGAGTCAATGAGGAGGAGTTCAAGTTGAATGTTGTCAAAGCCATGCAACATCCAGACACCCCAAATGACTGCATGAGTGTTGATATTATTGACTCTTTGGTAAGAGAGGTCAATATGGATGAGAGTCTCGAATCAGAGCTAGAGGACATCTTTAAAGATGTTCAGCCTGACTTGGAGGAATCAGAGAGAATAATAGAACCTCTGAAAATCCCTCAGGAAGAGGAGAAACCCCCAAAACCCGAGCTCAAACCATTACCACCATCCCTAAAATATGCATTTTTGGGAGAAGGTGATACCTTTTCTGTAATTATAAACTCTACCTTAGAGCCACAGGAAGAGGAAGCACTAATTCAAGTGCTAAGGACACACAAGACAGCTCTTGGGTGGTCCATCAGTGATCCTAAGGGCATTAGCTCAGCCAGATGCATGCACAAGATCCTATTGGAAGGTGACGCCAAGCCTGTGGTCCAACCACAAAGGCGGCTGAACCCAGCCATGAAGGAAGTAGTGCAGAAAGAGGTCACTAAGTTACTAGAGGCTAGGATTATTTATCCTATTTCTGATAGCCCCTGGGTAAGCCCTGTCCAAGTCGTCCCTAAGAAAGGTGGCATGACAGTGGTTCATAATGAAAAAAATGAACTGGTTCCTACAAGAACAGTTACTGGGTGGCGTATGTGTATTGATTACAGAAGGCTCAATACCGCTACCAGAAAGGATCATTTTCCTTTACCATTCATAGACCAGATGCTGGAAAGATTGGCAGGTCATGAATACTACTGCTTCCTGGATGGATATTCAGGTTATAATCAAATTGCAGTAGATCCAAAAGATTAAGAGAAAACAGCATTCACATGTCCATCTGGAGTATTTGCATACAGAAGGATGCCATTTGGCCTGTGTAATGCACCTGCAACCTTTCAGAGGTGCATGCTTTCAATCTTCTCTGATATGGTGGAAAAATTTCTGGAAGTCTTCATGGATGACTTTTCAGTGTTTGGAGACTCATTCAGCTCCTGCCTTAACCATTTAGCACTTGTTCTAAAGAGATGCCAAGAGACTAACCTGGTTTTAAACTGGGAGAAGTGTCACTTTATGGTGACTGAAGGAATTGTCCTTGGGCACAAAATCTCGAACAAGGGAATAGAGGTGGATCAAGCTAAAGTTGAAGTAATTGAAAAATTACCACCACCCGCCAATGTTAAGGCAATCAGAAGCTTTCTGGGGCATGCAGGATTCTATAGGAGGTTTATAAAGGATTTTTCAAAAATCGCCAAACCTCTAAGCAACCTGCTAGCTGCTGACACGCCATTTATCTTTGGTAAAGAGTGTCTGCAGGCATTTGAGACCCTGAAGGCTAAATTGGTCACTGCACCAATAATCTCTGCACCAAACTGGACATTGCCATTTGAATTGATGTGTGATGCCAGTGACCATGCCATTGGTGCAGTGTTGGGACAAAGGCATGACAAGCTTCTGCACGTCATCTACTATGCCAGCCGTGTTCTAAATGACGCACAGAGGAATTACACAACCACAGAAAAAGAGCTACTTGCAGTGGTTTACGCCATTGACAAATTCAGATCCTATTTAGTAGGATCAAAAGTGATTGTGTACACTGATCATGCTGCTCTTAAATATCTACTCACAAAGCAGGATTCAAAGCCCAGACTTATAAGATGGGTGTTGCTTCTGCAAGAGTTTGATATAGAAATAAGAGACAGAAAAGGGACAGAAAACCAAGTAGCAGATCACTTGTCCCGAATAGAACCAGTAGAAGGGGAGTCCCTCCCTCTCACTGAGATCTCTGAAACTTTTCCGGATGAGCAACTCTTTGCCGTCCAGGAAGTGCCATGGTTTGCAGACATTGCAAACTACAAGGCAGTGAGGTTCATACCCAAAGAATACAGTAGGCAGCAATCAAAGAAATTAATCACAGATGCAAAGTACTATCTTTGGGATGAACCATATCTCTTCAAGAGATGTGCAGACGGAGTAATCCGTAGATGTGTGCCTAAGGAAGAAGCACAGAAGATCCTATGGCACTGCCATGGATCACAGTATGGAGGACATTTTGGAAGTGAGCGAACAGCCACAAGAGTTCTCCAATGTGGCTTCTACTGGCCTACTCTCTATAAAGACTCCCGAGTGTTTGTACTTAATTGTGACAGTTGCCAAAGATCTGGCAATCTACCTCACAGTTATGCCATGCCTCAACAAGGGATCTTGGAGATTGAGTTGTTTGATGTATGGGGCATTGACTTCATGGGAACTTTCCCACCATCATACTCAAACACTTATATTCTGGTGGCAGTGGATTATGTATCCAAATGGGTGGAGGCTATTGCAACACCCACTAATGACACTAAAACAGTGTTAAAATTCCTCCAGAAACACATCTTCAGCAGATTTGGTATCCCTAGAGTATTAATCAGTGATGGGGGCACTCATTTCTGTAATAAACAGCTTTACTCTGCTCTGGTTCGCTATGGAGTTAGCCACAGGGTAGCTACTCCATATCACCCACAAACTAATGGGCAAGCTGAAGTCTCAAATAGAGAACTCAAAAGAATCCTGGAACGGACTGTAATTAACCGTAGAAAGGATTGGGCAAGGAGCTTGGATGATGCTCTGTGGGCATACAGAACAGCATTCAAGACCCCTATAGGGACCTCCCCATACCAGCATGTGTATGGAAAGGCATGTCACTTGCCAGTGGAACTGGAACACAAGGCCTACTGGGCAACCAGATTCCTAAACCTTGATGCCAAATTAGCTGGAGAAAAACGTTTACTTCAGTTAAATGAGCTAGAGGAATTTAGACTCAATGCTTTCGAGAATGCAAAAATTTACAAGGAGAAAGCGAAAAGATGGCATGATAAGAAATTGTCATCCAGAGTCTTTGAGCCGGGGCAGAAAGTTCTGCTATTTAATTCTAGGCTTAAATTATTCCCCGGGAAATTAAAATCCCGATGGAGAGGTCCATATGTAGTTACAAGTGTATCACCATATGGATACGTAGAGCTTCAGGATAATGACTCTAACAAAAAGTTCATTGTTAATGGACAGAGAATTAAACATTATCTTGAAAGTAACTTCGAGCAAGAATGCTCGAAACTGAGACTTGATTAGAGCTCAGTGGCAGTCCAGCTAAAGACAATAAAGAAGCGCTTGCTGGGAGGCAACCCAGCCATTTACAAAGTTTATTTACTAATTAAATAAATTTCCTTTTTTTACAGGTATGTGTCCAAGTATCTTCAAAGGGTAAAAATAGCAACTGATTGAATTCACAGAGTTACAGGGGAATTTGGAAGCTCACTGGCGTGAAAAAGCCAGTAAGAAACATTTTGGGCGTTGAACGCCCAAAAGAAGCACCCACTGGGCGTTCAACGCCAGTAAGGGTAGCCATCTGGGCGTTAAACGCCAGAAATGAGCATCTTCTGGGCGTTGAACGCCAGAAAGAAGCACCTTCTGGGCGTTTAACGCCAGAGTGTTAGCATCCTGGGCGTTCAGAAAAACGCCCAGTGACAAAGGACTTCCTGGCGTTCAACGCCAGAAAGAAGCATCAGCTGGGCGTTGAACGCCCAGAAGAAGCAGCATTTGGGCATTAAACGCCCAAAACATGCATCGTTTGGGCGTTTAACGCCAGGATGGTGGGGAGGAGGTAAAATTCGTTTTTCTTTACAATTTTTCTAAATTTTTATGTTTCAATTCATGATTTCTTTTATAAACATGTTTCAAAATGTCATCCTTCAAAATCAAATTAGTTTTCTAAGAACCCTAATTTCTAAAATCCCTTTTTCAAAAATATCAAATATATCTTAATTCATAAACACAAATCTTTTTCCAATCCAATTCTTTTTCAAATATTTTTAATTTCTTCTCATATCTTTTTCAACTCATCTTATCTTTTTTTTCGAAACTACCTCTCCTTCTACTCCTCTCCTTTCCTTTCTTTTGCTTGAGGACAAGCAAACCTCTAAGTTTGGTGTGATTTTCCATGATCACTGAGCTAAAACTCATTAAGATCATGGCACCTAAGAGAACAGGAAGAGCAAGGATGTGAACTTAAGGGAGCTGAAGCGTCAGAAATTAATTCTTGAAGGCACCCCACAGACTAGAGGAACATCCACTTCCCAAAATACAGGTTGTTAAGTTCTAATTCTAGCTTTAACTCTGTGATAGTATTATTATAGGATTTTACCTTAGAAGTTATATAGGAGTAGTAGTAATTAGTATATCTATTTTGGCTTTATTTCCAATTAAGTTATAACTTATTTTTCTCATCATCATCAAACATGAATAAAATAGTAGATTTGTAGAATAAAGAGGCAATTTAATTTTTTCGAGTTCTTAATAAGGAAAATTCTAATTATTTATATGTGGTGGCAATACTTTTTGTCTTCTGAATGAATGCTTGAACAGTGCATATTTTTGATATTGAATTTTATGAATGTTAAAATTGTTGGCTCCTGAAAGAATGATGAACAAGAAAAATGTTATTGATGATCTGAAAAATCATGAAATTGATTCTTGAAGCAAGAAAAAGCAGTGAAAAAAAAATTTTTTTTCTTGCGAAAAAAAAAATGCCAAAAAGAGAGAAAGAAAAAGCAAGCAGAAAAAGCCGACAGCCCTTAAAATCAAAAGGCAAGGGTAAAAAGGATCCAAGGCTTTGAGCATTAATGGAGAGGAGGGCCCAAGGAAATAAATCCAGGCCTAAGTGGCTAAATCAAGCTGTCCCTAACCATGTGCTTGTGGCATGCAGGTCCAAGTGAAGAGCTTGAGACTGAGTGGTTAAAGTCGTGATCCAAAGCAAAAGAGTGTGCTTAAGAACTTTGGACACCTCTAATTGGGGACTCTAGCAAAGCTGAGTCACAATCTGAAAAGGTTCACCCAATTATGTGTCTGTGGCATTTATGTATCCGGTGGTAATACTGGATAACAAAGTGCTTAGGGCCATGGCCAAGACTCATAAAGTAGCTGTGTTCAAGAATCAACATACTAAACTAGGAGAATCAATAATACTATCTGAATTCTGAGTTCCTATGGATGCCAACCATTCTGAATTTCAAAGGATAAAGTGAGATGCCAAAACTGTTCAGAAGCAAAAAGCTACTAGTCCCGCTCATCTAATTAGAATCTGAGCTTCACTTGAAACTCTGAGATATTATTGTTTCTTAATTTCTTTTCATCCTATTTTATTTATCTAGTTGCTTGAGGACAAGCAACAGTTTAAGTTTGGTGTTGTGATGAGCGGATATTTTATACGCTTTTTGGGGGTAATTTCATGTAGATTTTAGTATGTTTTAATTAGTTTTTAGTTAAATTTTATTAGTTTTTAGGCAAAAATCATATTTCTGGACTTTACTATGAGTTTGTGTATTTTTCTGTGATTTCAGGTATTTTCTGGCTGAAATTGAGGGAGCTGAGCAAAAATCTGAGTTAGGCTGAAAAAGGACTGCTGATGCTGTTGGATCCTGACCACCCTGCACTCGAAATGGATTTTCTGGAGCTACAGGAGTCCAATTGGTACGCTCTCAACGGCTTTGGAAAGTAAACATCCAGGGCTTTCCAGCAATATATAATAGTCCATACTTTGCGCGAAGATAGACGATGTAACTTGGCATTGAACGCCAAGTACATGCTGCTGTCTGGAGTTAAACGCCAGAAACACGTCATGATCCGGAGTTGAACGCCCAAAATACGTCATAACTTGGAGTTTAACTCCAAGAAAAGCCTCTACTCGTGGATAGCTTTAGTCTCAGTCCCAGCACACACCAAGTGGGCCCCAGAAGTGGATTTCTGCACCAATTATCTTAGTTTACTCATATTCTGTAAACCTAGGTTACTAGTTTACTATTTAAACAACTTTTAGAGAATTATTTTGTACCTTATGACATTTTCAGATCTGAGTTACTTACTTTTTGACGGCATGATTCTCTAAACTCCATTGTTGGGGGTGAGGAGCTCTGCAGCGTCTCGATGAATTAATACAATTACCTTGTTTTCCATTCAAACACGCTTGTTCTTATCTAAGATGTTCATTCGCGCTTAATTATGGAGAAGGTGATGATCCGTGACACTCATCACCTTCCTCAATCCATGAACGTGTGCCTGACAACCACCTCCGTTCTACATCAGATTGAATGAGTATCTCTAAGATTCTTTAATCAGAATCTTCGTGGTATAAGCCGGATTGATGGCGGCATTCATGAGAATCCGGAAAGTCTAAACCTTGTCTGTGGTATTCCGAGTAGGATTCTGAGATTGAATGACTGTGACGAGCTTCAAACTCCTGAAGGCTGGGCATTAGTGACAGACGCAAAAGAATCAATGGATTCTATTCCAACCTGATTGAGAACCGACAGATGATTAGCCGTGCTGTGACAGAGCATAGGAACGTTTTCACTGAGAGGAAGGGAGGTAGCCATTGACAACGGTGACACCCTACATAGAGCTTGCCATGGAAGGGACCTTGCGTGTGGGAAGAAGATTTCAAGATAAAGTAGAAATTCAAAGGACAAAGCATCTCCAAAACTCCAACATCTTTCTCATTACTGCACAACAAGTAACGATTTGATTCTCTTTTAATTTTCTAATAATTCCAGACACTTTTACTTCTTACAATTAAATCCAAATAATCTTATTGGCTTCCTGACAAAGATTAATAAAATAAACATAGTTCATTTCAACAAAAATAATCTCCGTGGGATCGACCCTTACTCACGTAAGGTATTACTTGGACGACCCAGTGCACTTTCTGGTTAGTTGTGCGGATTGCAAAAGTGTGATTGCAATTTCGTGCACCAGGTGCATCAAGAGCACTTCTATGAAGTTGTGGCCATGAAGAAGGTGATCCCCAAGGTCCCTTTCAAACTCAAAAAAAAAGGTCAACTTTAATCAAAGGTTGGACCAAGTCCTCATGGATATCTGTGTGGAAGGAGCTCAATACAAACAGGAGATCCCACTCATAGACATGAGCATGAGGAAATTCCTCATCATGAAATCCCTGAGATGCCTCAAGGGATGCACTTTCCTCCACAAAACTACTGGGAGCAAATCAACACCTCCCTAGGGGAATTAAGTTCCAACATGGGACATCTAAGGGTGGAGCACCAAGAACATTCCATCCTCCTCCATGAAATTAGAGAAGATCAAAGAATCATGAGAGAGGAGCAACAAAAGTAAGGAAGAGACATTCAGGATCTCAAGCACTCCATAAGATCTTCAAGAGGAAGAACAAGCCGCCATCACTAAGGTGGACCCGTTCTTTAATCTCCTTGTTCTTTATTTTTCTGTTTTTCGAAAATTTTGCTTATGTTTATCCATGTTTGTGTCTTATGATCATTATTGTCTTAGTGTCTATGCCTTGAAGTTATGAATGTCCTATGAATCCATCACCTTTCTTAAATGAAAAATGTTCTTAATTGAAAAAGAGAAGAATTGCATGAATTTTGAATTTTAAAACAGATTAATTATTTTGATGTGGTGGCAATACTTTGACTTCTGAATGTATGCTTGAACAGTGCATATGTCTTTTGAATTTGTTATTCATGAATGTTGGCTCTTGAAAGAATGATGAAAAAGGAAACATGTTACTGAGGATCTGAAAAATCATAAAAATGATTCTTGAAGCAAGAAAAAGCAGTGAATACAAAAAAAAAGAGAGAGAGAAAAAAAAGGGAGAAAAACGAAAAAAAAGAAAAAAGAAAGAAAAAGAATAAAGTTGTGATCCAAGGCAAAAAAAGTGTGCTTAAGAACCCTGGACACCTCTAATTGGGGACTCTAGCAAAGCTGAGTCACAATCTGAAAAGGTTCACCCAGTTATGTGTCTGTGGCATGTATGTATCCGGTGGTAATACTGGAAGACAGAGTGCTTTGGGCCACGGCCAAGACTCATAAAGTAGCTGTGTTCAAGAATCATCATACTTAACTAAGAGAATCAATAACACTATCTGGATTCTGAGTTCCTATAGAAGCCAATCATTTTGAATTTCAAAGGATAGAGTGAGATACCAAAACTGTTCAGAGGCAAAAAGCTAAAAGCCCCGCTCATCTAATTAATACTAATCTTCATTGATGTTTTTGGAATTCATTGCATATTCTCTTCTTTTTATCTTATTTGATTTTCAGTTGCTTGGGGACAAGCAACAATTTAAGTTTGGTGTTGTGATGAGCAGATAATTTATACGCTTTTTGGCATTCTTTTTAGTATGTTTTAGTTAGTTTTTATTATATTTTTATTAGTTTTTAGTTAAAATTCACTTTTCTGGACTTTACTATGAGTTTGTGTGTTTTTCTGTGATTTCAGGTATTTTCTGGCTGAAATTGAGGGACCTGAGCAAAAATCTGATTCAGAGGCTGAAAAGGACTGCAGATGCTGTTGGATTCTGACCTCCCTGCACTCGAAGTGGATTTTCTAGAGCTACAGAAGCTCAATTGGCGCGCTCTCAATTGCGTTGGAAAGTAGACATCCTGGGCTTTCCAGCAATATATGATAGTTTATACTTTGCCCAAGATTTGATGGCCCAAACCGGTGTTCCAAATCAGCTCAAAACTGTCCAGCGTTTAACGCCGGAACTGGCACAAAAATGGGAGTTAAACGCCCAAACTGGTACAAAAGCTGGCGTTTAACTCCAAAAAAAGTCTCTACACATAGAAGCTTCAATGCTCAGCCCAAGCACACACCAAGTGGGCCCAGAAGTGGATTTTTATGTCATTTACTCATTTCTGTAAATCCTAGGCTACTAGTTCTCTACAAATAGGACCTTTTGCTATTGTATTTTCATCTTTGGATCTTTGATCATCTTGAGATCTTTGAATCTTTTGATCACGTTTGGGGGCTGGCCTCACGGCCATGCCTAGACCTTGTTCTTATGTATTTTCAACGGTGGAGTTTCTACACACCATAGATTAAGGTGTGGAGCTCTGCTGTACCTCGAGTATTAATGCAATTACTATTGTTCTTCTATTCAATTCAGCTTATTCTTGTTCTAAGATATTCATTTGCACCCAAAAACATGATGAATGTGATGATTATGTGACACTCATCATCATTCTCACTTATGAACGCGTGCCTGACAACCACTGCCGTTCTACAAGCAAACAAGGCTTGAATGTTTATCTCTTGGATCCCTTAATCGGAATCTTCGTGGTATAAGCTAGAATTGATGGCGGCATTCAAGAGAATCCGGAAGGTCTAAACCTTGTCTGTGATATTTTGAGTAGGATTCAATGATTGAATGACTATGACGAGCTTCAAACTCCTGAAGGCTGGGCGTTAGTGACAGACGCAAAAGAATCACTGGATTCTATTCCAACCTGATTGAGAACCGACAGATGATTAGCCGTGCTGTGACAGAGTGTGTTGAACATTTTCACTGAGAGGACGGGACTGTAGCCACTAACAACGGTGATGCCCAACATACAGCTTGCCATGGAAAGGAGTAAGAAGGATTGGATGAAGAAAGTAGGAAAGCAGAGAGACGGAAGGGACAAGCATCTCCATACGCTTTTCTGAAATCCTCACCAATGAATTACATAAGTATCTCTATCTTTATTTTATATTTTATTCATATATCCTCCATAACCATTTAAGTCTACCTGACTGAGATTTACAAGGTGACCATAGCTTGCTTCATACCAACAATCTCCGTGGGATCGACCCTTACTCGCGTAAGGTTTATTACTTGGACGACCCAGTGCACTTGCTGGTTAGTTGTGCAAAGTTGTGATAAAGAGTTGAGATTGCAATTGAGCGTACCATGTTGATGGCGCCATTGATGATCACAATTTCGTGCACCATAGACGCACAATCCCTACCACGCGAACGCGTGCCCCACGCGTCTGCGTCATATCCCAATATTGGCCACTCACGCAATCGCATGACCCACGCGATCGCGTCACCCATATTTTGGTAAAATAAGATTTTGAACAGAGAGTTGTGCGAGCGCGAGGCTGCCCTCGTGCCAATCGCATAAAACGAGTCACGCGTCCGCGTGACCGTGTCGATTAACTTAAAGCACAAGTCGCGCGACCGCGTGACCCACGCGGCCGCGTCGCTTGCGCCACACAGCTTA